>NW_017732125.1:335644-353883 GCF_001890085.2 Hipposideros armiger | reverse complement strand
CTCTCTCTCTCTCTCTCTCTCTCTCTCTCTCTCTCATGTATATGCACCCCACTGTTTCTCTATGGGACTAGAGGCCCGCCAGCAGTATTTGGATCATTAGACAAACTATGCATTTCTTCTTTATCTATGGCCCCTTTGCTTCAACAGCCATTTATCCTCACTAAAATATATATATATTTTTAAATCCACTTCTTTCCTCTCCATGGTTAGCCAAACCATGGCTAGCTGGTGATGAGTGCCAAAGTACTGGATTAACACGGAGGAAGAAATTAACAAAATAGCTGAGGAGGTTCCTGAAATTAGTTGCTCATCATTCATTGAATCAGCAGCATCCATTTGGTCCTCTTCTCCTACATTTTATACTTTAATTTTATATGAAGTTACTACACTCAGTAAACAAAGTCAGATTTTACAACTGAAGATTTTTAGCGTGATATTTTCTGTCCCACTTCCCCAAATATTTATATTCTTATTCCTCTGACCTGGTGCTGTAGCTTTCCATGTCTCAGTTGGTCAAACAAATATTTTCTAATTAAGATTTTTAACAATATTTATATATTCTTATAAGCATAGTGTACTTATTCTTGTCTATGTATATGAGAGTTCTTAAATAGAAATAAGCAGTCAAACTGATCAATTTAGCACCTAATATTTCTTCCAATAATAAGAAACATCCTTGAAAAATATTTGGACTAAAAATTTCCTGAGTCACCATGAGAAACTTTGAAATCCTAAGCCAATTATTTGCATCAGTAAAACAGAGTTTGTACATTGGACATGAGTGAAACAGAAAAGCCTCAATGACTTAGTATCATTGTTTCAGATATTAACCTTTGGGTAGCATGAATTAAGTGTTTTAAGGGGAATATGCAGGAAATTTGAGGTGTATTGATAAAGCATACCTACTGATTCTAGCTGGTGATTATCCATACAGAAGTCACATAAATAGGGATGGTATGGAAATTGCTAAGGGGACATAAAGGAGAACATTCATTTGGAAGCTGAACCTCTACGTTATTGAATTTACTCCTGCTCTCTATTCTATTTAACCATGGGGAATGACTTGTTTAAAACGTATTTTTAACTTTGATTAATTTCTCTTTGATTCTCTGAACACCATGCAAACTCAGTATACCCTTCCACACACTCCGCAGAGTTGTACTGGTGACAAAAATAAAGTTTCCCGCTGCTCTGACAAGTAGCCTGTTCTTGCTGACCTAATATTCATTTCTATCCAAGGAAGCAACTTTTATAGGCCAAGCTTGGCTAGTGAGAAAAGACCCTTTTCTCCTGCCCACCAGGTATTCAGCGAAATGATACATTCTGATGTGTCTCCTACAGAATAGGTTTCTTAGGGAACTCTTGCCTCTCTGCATGAACAAAAGAAAAACCTTCTACCTTCCAATCGGATTAGGCCAGAAACCTCTCTTCTCCTATCTGTCTTTGAACACAATTTCTGAAGAGATGAAGATTTCCATGCCACGCCATCAGCAGTCAGACTAATTAAAGATGGGAAACTTCTTTCTTTTAAATTTAAGAATCATCTGAGATAAAAACAGTTGATTCCCCAGAGTTAGAAGCAGGCTTTCCCCCTTTGTATAAGAGCAGTTAAGGAACGATAAAAATTGCAGGTGTCACCATCTTTTTACTTATTTGTAAGTTTCATCATCTTATTGTCTTCTTGCTTTCACTGGGATATCAGATGATCCATTGGGATTATGAGGAGAAAATAGTAGAGCTTCTATTTCTGCTTAATTTTCTTCTCATTTTCTTTTGTCTTCTATGTATGTGATATTATAATGTACATAAGAAGTCAGTAAAATATATGTATACTGTAATATAAATATATTTGGAAGTGGAAGACAAAAGTTTCTTTTTGATATGAATAGACATATAAAAAACTTTGATGTGTGGTCACCTAGGCTACTAAAATTGCCTCCAAATCTTGCCTATAATTCACACCCCCAGCTCAACCATCTTTAACAGCATCACTGGAAAAGACTTTTTTGAATGTCTAATCATTTTAGTTCTCTGTACAGTCATTTCTGATGAATTGCTAAAGTCTGACATTCAAGACCCTTTGTATCCCAGCCCACCTAAAGGCCAGACTTAGTTAGCTCCAGCTCTCCGCCGGGGATTCAGTGCTTTTGTTGTCCTGGCATTCTCACTATTGCCTGAACATATTCTAATGCTCTTCTAGCTCTTCAAAAATATTCATGCTGCCTTGAATGTCCCCTATTAAAAATTCCCTACTATAAATACAGCCTTCCCAGACCTCAACAGACAGAACTGAGAATTCTTTTCCGCCATATATAACAAAGCAAGTTCAACTCTAAGCATTTACCCCTGTGCAATGTATTTGTGTTTATGTTGTCTCTCACTCTAAACTATAAGCCCAGCAAAGGAAGGGACCATTTTCAATTACCTTTTTATTTCCCAAGCACCTTAGTGCCAATTCACCTAGTTGGTTTTTAGAAAGTATTTGTTGAATTATTTCAAGTTGAATCAATAGATCATATCAATAATGTATTATTCTTAGTAATAAAGAATAGGGCACATGTCTTGCTAGTTACTTGCTTCTAAAACAGTGGCCCCAAATGCATTGACTGTGAATTTATATTGCTATTTACAGCTCTTCCAATGCTTCTAGCTTTAGAAATAAGACAACGTTTGAGAAGATTTCATGGATGCTCAGGGGCATTTTCCTGGGAAAATGATCATTGTGATGACCTTACGAGACACTATTTGAGAACTCTCTACTTATATTTTTTATGTCTCAATGATTTTAACTCAGATGGAAAGCCCTCAGGGAAGTAACTGAGCCATATTTTGTAGGTTATGAGGCCCCAAAGACACCTCTGGAAATTCACATATAAATATATCATCATCATCATTGTTGCCCCTGAAAAGTGTTACATTTAAATAAGAACATAGAGATCCATGTGATTTACAACTACAGTTTTATGAAGTTCTCCTTTAGCACAGTTTTATCTTTTACAGAGCTTCACAGTGTGAGAACTCCCTCACCTGAGGTCCATAGTAAAGCAAGGTAGAGATGTGACTCCCACAGGCTTTACTGGCAATATATTCCCTAAGGTTCGAGGTCACTAGAGTTGTTCAGAGAGAAAATAAAATATAGTGGGACAACAACTATTGATGCCAGCTTTACGAGTGAATGAGAATTGTGCATTTGTCTGAAAACTTAGCATAGCTGAATAGGTTTCATCCAACTTTTATATGTTCAGAGGATTGCATGTGCCCACTGGTACTGATAAATAACATAACTTTCCCCCAAAAGGCTGAGATTCTGTGCCTTCCGTGTGGAAGGCAAAAATGTTGAGAGGCGAGGAAAGGCAGAGACAGGAAATAATAAATCCCATGCCTACGCTGCCTCAGGCTTGATGTTGGGCACTTTTCACAGAGTTCCTTACCTAATTCTCACAAGACGCTCTATGGCCAAAATGGAACCGTGGAAGAGCCAGCATTTAAAAACCATCTGATTTAAAATCATCAGGCTATTTTTTTTAATGGCTATTTAATTATTTATTTTGTTTGATTTGTATTTGTACATATTTTGCTGCTTTTTCATACCACAGATTGCCATAGCCCAACAGTTAATATCATAAGAAAACTGAATCCTATGAAGGGCACCACAAATATACAGCAGGTGATCAAAAGAAGATTTGTGGGTTCTGATCATTCAGAGATATAGTTACCATTTGGTATTGGGGTTTGGGTATGTCCAATAAATAACATGCTTTATTCCTATCCTAGCCTTGGAAACAATTTAGCATAAAATCCATTGGTATCAGGCTGGTAAAAATCAAAATTTCAAATTGATTAGTGACAATCTAGTTGGAGAATATGGGTTTGAATCTGTTGTTACAAGAGCTAGCTAACACTCCATTGGATTTAAAATAACTTCCCCAAACAAGGAAAACTTCAACCTCAAGCACCTGGCTTGCTAATAGTAGGAGTACCGAATAATGAACTCACTCAGCTCTTGCAGCAGTAAGTCAGGGTTACATAGCCAAAGCAGACTTCACTGAATATTCCAGAGCAAAGAGCAAACAATGTGAAACACTTAATCAGGAAATTCTGTTTTCTAAAGCCCATCTTTGGCAGCACAGACATGAATTTTTTTTTGTTGCTCTTTAATGCTAATGTTGCCTCATAACTGCATTCTATGACTAATACCACCTTCCAACCTCAGTTGACCCTTGAACAATGCCTGGGTTAGGGACACAGATCACCTGTGCAGACAACAATCCACGTAAAACAAGTCAGCCATCCACATATGCAATTCCCAACTGCGGGTCAAAAGTACCTACCCATATGTTATTCTTTAAAAGGACTCACTGTACTTTGAATTCAATTTAAAAATCTATTATCTTTGTACATATACTTGGGGGCCCTACACTTTATCTTATGCAAGTAAGTCCCTACATGTGAGCCCACTATTCTCTATCTTGCTGCATCAGGAAGTTTTTGGAAGTCAGAAAAATAACTTGAAGAAAAACTTTAGATCTGACATTGGTAAAAACTGTGTGGAAAAATTCCTTATTCCATATTTTATGGATGCATATATTTCTATCTACATCTAAGTGTGCATGAAATATTTTTTCTGGTATGTCCAAGACCAACAAAACCAAAACGGAGTTTTGAGGGTTTCTGGAGTTCCCATAATAGCAATGGAACCCACAGGTTCTTGTCAAATTCTCCAACTTAATGCTTGTACTCTAAGAAGCTCTTACTTAATCTTTGGAACGTGGCAGTGATAGTGCTGGTCTTAGAGGCAGACTGGAACCCAGGACTTGAGTCTATTACAGGATAAGAGGGTCCTTGGCTTCACATAGTAAAGAATTCAATCGTGAGCCGATATAGAGTTTAGCGGTTCTCAACCTTCCTAATGCCGCGACCCCTTAATACAGTTCCTCATGTTGTGGTGACCCCCAACCATAAAATTATTTTCGTTGCTACTCTATAACTGTAATTTTGCTACTGTTATGAATCATAATGTAAATATCTTTCTGTTTTCCGATGGTCTTAGGCGACCCCTGTGAAAGGGTCGTTTGACCCCCAAAGGGGTCGCAACCCACAGGTTGATAACCGCTGGTTTAGAGTAAAAGGAAGTTTACTTAGGAGAGAGTAAAAAAGAAAGGCTTTTCTCTCAGACAGAGTAGTGGTCTCTAATCACTAGTGTAAGAGAGACTTCCTCCATCCCCCAGGCCAGAGTTTATATATGTTTTCTGTTTCCATGGAAAATGTATTGGTATGGGGGGAAAGGAGGAAAGAAGAACAATGGTAAGTTTAACTTCATTGAGATGCAAGAAGAATAGGAGTGGGTTTGTTTTGAACTCTTGTGAAGCACAATCTGTGTTTTATTTTCCTTGGCTTAACTATAGGGATGACCATAATGGAATATCTAGTCTTCCAACAGTTTGCTCTGTGTGATTAACATCTGCCTGAATTCTGTGTCTCGGAGCACGTGGGCAGCAGGCTTGGAATCCAACCGCCTAGTTCTTTCTTCTGTGAAAACATTCCTTATGCCCCTTCCCTATACTAAGTCCAGGTTCTGCTATGTGTACTTAATAGAACTTTGAGCAGAGCATTTAACCCCTCTATGACAATTTCTCTCATCAACAACTCAGGGACAGTAATATTATCTACCTTTGATGATTTGTTTTAAAAGATAGGACATGATTGGAACTTATAATGTTAGCTATTATTCCCAAAGGGGTTGTCTTCTTTCTACACTGTAGATAAGAAACTATATGCAGTTTATCTTTTTTTTTTCATAGCACAGGTATTGCACATAATAAAAGTTGGTTGAATTTATATTTTTATGAATCTTTAGTTTCAAATCCACTTTTGAAAATAATCACATGGCCAAGTTTTGGTTTCCATTGAAATGCCACATGCATTGAGTTAGATATCTATCCATTAAAAGTTCACCTTTATATAAATTTAAATATATATATATATATATATATATATACATATATATATATATATTACATATTTAGTACAAATGTGTATAATATCTCCTTTTAGTAATTACTTATTTGGCTTTCCCAATCTCTCAACAGTTTTACATTTTTATAAATGATATAAAGCTTTCCTATTTAAATTATATTTTCATATATTGATAGACTCACTTTTGGGGGCAGGTTCTCTGTATTTTTAATAACTATTTTTCAGTTACAGTTGATATAGAATATTATATTAGTTTCAGGTGTACAACATAGTGATGAGACATTTATATAACTTACAAAGTGATCACCTGATAACTCTAGTACTCATTCAACACCATACACAGTTATTACAGTATTACTGACTATATTCCTTATGCTATACCCTACATTCCCATGACTATTTTGTAACTACCAATTTGTATGTCTTAATCCCTTCTCCTTTCCCACCCATCTCCCAGCTGGCAACCATCAAAATGTTCTCTGTATCTATGCGTTTGTTTTTGCTTTATTAGATTCGCTTTTCAGGTGTAACTTTTTATAGTTCATACTCTTGTCTAGTTTTTAAATGAATGGCCTTTGTATCTTATGTGACAGTCATACAGATTTAAATGTAGAGGGTACACAAAATGTTTCTTTCATGAATAGTGATAATGATGTGGTGATAATAACGACAGGGATAAGAGTGATGGGAATGATAATGACAGCTAATACTAAATTTTCACATGTTAAGTTTCATATAATTAATTGTTTACATAAATTAGAAAGCATTTAATTTCTTAGCCATTCCATGCAATAACTAACATTATCTCATATTCTATAATTAAGAAACTAAGCTCTAAACATGTTAACAGATTTTCCCAAAATAGCTTGTAGCAAACAGAGCGTTGATTCTAATTGATACTGTTCGACTTCAGAGTCAAGTAGGCTAATGATAGCATATTTGCTTTTAGGGTTTTTTTGTTTTCCTTGAATGTCAAGATGCATGTTTAATTAATTTCAGTTAATAAAGGGAAATTCCCTGTGGAATTTGCCCATGCTAACATTTGGCTCTGGCAATTAATTGAACATGTTTAAAAATCACCCATGATAACATCAAGGTATATTTTGTGTGAAACATTTTTTTTTTAAAATAACTGCTCCTTACAGCACATAAAATAACAATATGGCTGCATTATTAGTCTCTCCTACTGGTTTTACTACAATAGCCTATTACCTTAACCCTTCCCTTCCCTTCTGAATGCACAATGTACTTTGGTTAATAATATGTACAATTTAAAAATAATCTTTCAGATTAGCTTTTGTAGTTAAAGATAACAGTGACAGAAGGGAGAATAAAAATAGTCATGAATAGGAAATACGTATCTATTGGGTTGTCGGAAAAGTCATGACATATTTTTTCTATGTTTTTCATTGCAAAAATGCATCATGACTTTTCCGACAACCCAATATATAGGTGCAAAAGAAATGTACTATATACACATTTTAAGAAAGGAAAACTGTATTAAAATTGTAATATTCAAAATAAACCATTAACAAAGACAAATACAAGTCACGTTTGATTTCTGCAATTACAAGAAGTGCTCCAACTGGTTACCATCAGCATCCAGACACTTCTGATTACGGCGAACTACTGCTTGAGCAACATTGACCAAAGTGTCCACTTTTATACATTTTTGGGGGACCCCCAGTATATATATTTAAATCTAATTATAAGAATTATTGATGAAGGTTTCTTTCTTAATCTCTCAAAGAATCAGTTACCCCATCTGTGTAATGTTTATAATAGCATCTATTTCATTTAACCATTGGGAAGAATAAAAGTTTTATAACCATTATGGGGTGAGCTGTTTTCCCTCAAAGTCCATACGGTGAGGCCCTAATGCGCCGTACCTCAGAATGTGACTCTTTTCAGGGTCATAGCCTTTACAGAGGTAATTAAATTAAATGAGGCTGTCAGAGCAGTGCTAACCCAATTTGATTGATGTCCGGATAAGAAGAGGAAATTTGGATACAAGGGAGGTCTTAGGGGCATGCATGCACAAAAGGACAAGGCATGCGAAAAGGCAGTAAGAGGGTAGCTCTGCAGCCCAAGGAGAGAAAAGTCTAGGACAACTCTTTCCTTTATGGCACCTTCATCTTGGACTTCTAGTTTCCAGAAAATAAATTTCTGTCATTTACGCCACCCAGTTTGTGGTATTTTATATGGCAACCTTAACAAATAAATACATATATACACACTGAAATACATATTATATATATATATATATATATATATATATATATATATATATGTAAATAAGTATATGTGTGTGTGCCTAGGAAAAATTGGTGGTTATTATTGGTCTTAATTTATATAACCCACCACACAGAACAGTGCTAGGATATAGAACGCGGTCATATAATAATTAATGAATGTATTGTTTCATGTATATTGTCTTCCTTATTGGGCTGTGAGTTCCTCCAGGGCAGTGTAATTTTTGGATTACTAGAGAAGCTGGCACAAAACTGAATGGAGCATGAACACTAATTGTATTACATAATCCTTGTTCCTCCTGTGTAAATCTAATTTAGAAATTATTTTAAGACAGGCTTACTAATTGGACAGAAAAACTGTCCCTTTTGAAGTATACAGTCAATAAGTTAAGTTTTGATAAATACAGACAGCTATACCACCACCAACATGATCTAGATATGGAAATTTTTTATCATCCCCAAAACCTCCCTCCTGTTCCTTTGGATTCAAACCCTTCCCTGGCTGCTTGCAGCACCTGGAAACCATGAATATAATTTTCTGTTTCCTACTGCCTGATTTCCAATAGTTTTGCCTTTTCCAGAATAATATATACATAGACTCAAACAGTAATGTTTTGTGCCTGGCTTCTTTTATGTAGCATACTGTTTTGGGGAATCGTTCATATCGATGCGCATATCAGAAGTTTGTTCCTTTTTGTTACTAAGTAGTATATTATAATATAGATGGACCACGATTTGCTTATCCATTCACCAGTTGATGGACATTTGAATTTTTTTCTAGAATTTGACAATTTCGAACAAAACTGCTATAAATAGTCATGTACATGTTGTAGTGTGGGTCATGTGCTGTCATTATTCTTGGGTAGATATGAAGGCAGATTTCTGAGCCATATGATAAATCTATGTTTAGTTTCATTAGAAACGGTCAAATGACTTTCCATAGCGGTTGTGCCATTTTACATTCCCACCAGCAGCGTTTTTCATAAGTGAGCTTAGCAATGGATGAGAGTTCCAGTTACTTCACATCTTTGCCAAACTGAATACTGTCAGTTTTTGTTAATTTTAGCCATTCTAAAATATTTATGTATTATCACATTTTGGTTTGCTTTTCATTCCTATGCTGAACAATGATATTGAGCCTCATCATATATATTTATTGATGATTCCTATGGTATCTTTTATGAAGCGTCCATTCAAATCTTTCCTACATTTTAACTGGGTGTGTTTTGTATTGAGTTCTAAGAGTTCCTTATATACAGTGGATTCAAGTTTTTTATTAAATTGTGTTCTATTTGTCAGATTCCTTAACAGTGTTATTCAAAACACAAAAACCTTTAATTTTTGTAATATCCAATTTATCTTTTTTCTTTTTTCTATTGTGGTCTTTGATGTGACCTTTCTAGTAAATACTGACCTAACCAAGGTAAAAAATATTTCCATCTATGTTTTTCTCTAAGCATTTTAAAGTTTATACTTAGGTTTCTGAACCATTTCAAGTTAATGTTTTTATAAGATGTAAGGGTAAATCTTATGAGTCCACAGGAGCTGAGCAGGGCTGTTGAGGACAGGACATTGTGGACATCACTCATTCACAGAGTCACCAGGAGTCAGGGCTGACTCAATGGCATAAACACATAAAGGTAAAAGTTCTTCTTTTGCATATGGCTGTTCAATTATTTCAACACCATTTATTTAAAAGATTATTTCCCAGTTGAATTACTTTGGACTCTTTGTTGAAAAACCAGTTAACATATATGTACATAGAGTTCTGTGCTCTCTATTCTGATCAGCTGATGTACATGTCAATCCTTACTCCAAAGCCACACTGTCTTGATTACTGTAGCTTTATAATAAGTCTTGAAATTGGATAGCCTGAGTTACTCAAAATTGTCACTCATTTTAAAAATTACTTTTATTATTCTGTTCCTTTTGTATTTCAATATAAGTTATAGATACAACTTGTTAATATTTATAAATTCATCTTCTGGGGCTTTCTGGGATTGTGCTGGATTTATAAACTATTGGGATGAATTGACATTTTAAGAATATTGGGAAGTTTTGATGCATGTCAACAGTATAGATCTCAATTTACTTACATCTTTAATTTCACCTGTATTTTGGAAGTTTTAACACAGATATCTTGCATGGATATTGTTAGATATAGTCCTAAAAAATTTTTGTTTCAGTACTACTATAACTGACATTTAAAAAATTTCAGCATCCTATTGATCAATGACAAATTTTAGAAAATATTGATATTTACATACTGACCTTATATATTGTTAACTTACTAAATGTATTATTGCTAGATTTGTGTTTATACTTTGAAATTTTCTACATAGACAATTATGTCATCCATGAATAAATGGTTTAATTTCTTTGTTTTCCTACTTTCATTTTTTTATCTAGCCCTACTGTACTTACTAGAATCTGCAGTATGATTTGAAATAAAAGGAGTAAGAGCAGGCATTTTTCCTTTTTCCAAATCTTAGGGGGAATCAATTCAATATTTCACCATTGGGTGTGATGTTAGCTGTAGTTTTTTAAAAAAATTCCCATTTCCCCTTAAAGGGTTTTTTTTCAATTATTAAAAAAAAAAGGATGTTCTTTTTTAAGTTTGATGCAATATTTTAAACATTTCGTAACAATGAATATTGAGACTATATCAAACTAAAAAACTTCTGCACATCAAAGAAAACCATCAACATAATGAAATTCAACCTATGGAATGTGAAAGAATATTTATAAATCATATATCCAAAAGGGGGTTAAAATCCAAATATAGAAGGAATTCATACAACTTAATCATAAAAAACACAAATAAACCAATTTAAAAATGGACAAAGGACCTAAATAGATATTTTTCCAAAGGAGATACACAAATGGCCAATAGGTACATGAAAAGTTGCTGAACATCACTAATCATCAGGGAAATGCAAATCAAAACCACAATGAGCTATTATCACCTCACACCTGTTAGGGTGGCTATTATCAAGAACACATGAATAACAAATGCTGGTGAGGATGTGGAGAAAGGGCAACCCCTGTGCACTGTTGGTAGGAATATAAACTGGTACAGCATTATGGAAAACAGTATGGATGGATGTTCCTCAAGAAGTTAAACATAAAACTACCATATATCCAGCAATCTAACTTCTGGTTACAAAACCATTGTCTTAAAAAAATGTCTGCACTCCCATGTTCATTGCAGCATTATTTATAATAGCCAACATATGGAAACAAAGTAAGTTTCCATCAATGGATGAATGGATCAAGAAAATGAAATGTGATATAGATATGATCAATAGATAGATGTAGAGATATACATATAAATCAATATAGATATATTTTCTATATCTATCTCTCTATCTACATAAACACACACACACACACACACACACACACACACACAAACACACACCCTGGAATAATGTCATTCTTTAAAAAATAAAAAAATCCTGCCATTTTCAACCATACGGGTGACTCTGGAGGGCATTATGCTAAGTGAAATAAGCCAGAGAGAGAAAAACAAATACTGCATAATATCACTTACATGAACTGGAATCTAAAAAAATTAGTCAAACTCATAGAAACAGAGTAGAAAAACAGTTGCCAGAGGCTGGATGTGGAGGAAATAGGGGGAGGTTGGTAAAAGGGTACAATCTTTCAGTTATAAAATAAATAAGGCTAATGTATGACATGGTGACTATAGATGATTAACAGTGGATTGTACAACTGAAATTTGCTAAACGAGAACTTAAATGTTCTCACCTCCTCCCCCAAAAGTTAAATATGTGAAGTGATGAATGTGTTCATTAACTTTCACAATGTATACATGTATCAAATCTTCACACTGTACACTGTAAATACCTTACAATTTTATTTGTCAATTATATCTTAATAAAGCTGACAAAAAAGAATTTAATGA
This sequence comes from Hipposideros armiger, assembly GCF_001890085.2. NCBI lineage: Eukaryota > Metazoa > Chordata > Mammalia > Chiroptera > Hipposideridae > Hipposideros > Hipposideros armiger. Next base: position 341,727 of record NW_017732125.1, on the reverse strand, counting down.
TATATATTTCCCTCTAAGTATTGCTTTAGTTTTATTCATCCTAAAAATGTTGATCTATTTTATTTACATTTAATTCAAAATACATCCTTTTGATTTTTTTTTCTTTTCCTCACTGATTACTTAGAAAGTGTGTTTTGTTTTTTTTTGAATTTCCAAATAGTTAGGCTATTTCCAGATATCTTTCTGTTTTTTATTTTGTTATGCTCACAGAACATGATTTCAATCCTTTTAATTTATTGAGACTGTTTTTTATGGATTAGTATATGATCCATCTTGGTGAGTGTATACTTTAAAAGAATCTGTATTCTGGGGTCAGTTATCTGTAAACAGGAATTAGTTTATGTTGGTTGACAGTATTATTAAGGTATTCTGTATCATTAGTTACTTTAGCTCACTTTGTTCAACTACTGAAACAGAATTGTTGGTGTGTCAATTTACAATTGTTAATTTTCTGTTTTGACTTTCAATTCTCTGTTCTTAATGTAGTTTAAGGCTGTGTTATTAGTTGCAGATAAATTTAGGATTATTGTTTTTTTTTTCATTTTTAACACTTATTTTTTACTCTTCTGGTTTCAGTTTGAATTATTGCTATCAAATTTTCTTTAAATTTACTAATTCTCTATCCTTTTGTGACCAGTATGCTGATGTCTATCAAAAGAATTACTCATCTCTGATATCATCTTTTTATTATTTGTAGCATTTTTATTTGATTTTTGTTTATAGTTCCCTCTGTTTACTGAAATTTTTATGCACTTTTACACATTTTCCAATATATCTTTGAATCTATTAGTTGTAGTTATTTTAAATTCAGATACCTAGAGCTGGCTCTATCACTTCTTCATTACTTAATGGGTTGCTTATTCTTGCTTTTTGTTGTATCTAATTATGTTCTATCAGCCATTAGTGGAGGGGGGTGACTGTTGAATCAACCTAATCATTAGTAGAGCTGTTTTGAAGATGTCTTGTTGTTAGAGCTTTCTTCCAAATGTCACAAACTTCAAGTTCCCCCAGCACTGGGAGGCTGGTATCTTGTGCTTAATGGTGCACTTCAGTTGCCAGAGGACACTTCCTGGCTTCTGCTTCACCCTCAGCTTTCAGCAGGGCCTGCATGCCTGAACCACAGAGGTTTTCTCCACCATCTTGCACTTTCCTCACTGGTAGACCCTGTGACATTTTACCTGGTGAAAAAGTCATATTGGGAGCAGAGAATGATCACTCTCAGTCCTCCTGGTCCAGCCTTATTCTTAGTCAGACCATGGGCACTAGATTCTAGCACACCTGGATCTTGTCCTCAGTTTATACAAGCACTTCTTGCATCAGTCTAGGGTTTGAGAGTGAGAAAATTTTCTATCCCTCCTCAGTCATAGCAGAACTGTTGGTATCAGTACAATATTCTGGGTCCAAGCTCCTTTCCCTGGGCAGGTAGCTTTCGCTGCTCCCTGGGTGGCAGGCAATGTACCTTTTCCTGAGACCCTGCTGAGGGGGATTTCTTGATCTTTCCACAACAGTAGACTACTATTTCTTTTTTTCCTCAGTACATGGCTTGCTTGTGGTGTGGCCATAGGGGCTACCTTTCCTCTTGCAGGAGCAGGTTTTGCTTTTATCCCTCCCCCAGCAACAGATGACTTTGGCTTCTACACTTTCCCTATAAACAATGGGTCTTTGCCTGGCTTCTGTGCCAAGCTGCTTGAGGCTTTTGCTTCATATAATGAAAAGGCTCAAGACGTGGGCAACGTTTTGTGTCCATGCACCGCTGAGGGCTGCGCTTTCCTGCCCTCCCCCTCATCCTTCTCGTGAGTATCCAGAGGAAGCCAGACCATGAAAAAGAAGTGAATGCACACTCCCATTGGTTCTGGGGTTCCCAGAGGATCTAAACTTGCATGCTAGCCCAAACCCAAATTTTAATAATGTATTGAATTTTAACTGTTTTCTTCTTACCTGCTTTTATAATGGCTATCTTTTCATCCCATGTTCCACCAAAAATGAAATAATTCACCTGTCCCATCTCTACTCAGAAAGGCCTGCCTCTCTTTGGAATTTAGTCCACTTGGTTGCTGTGAGATCTCAGTTCTGATAGTTTCAGAAAAAGCTTATAATTTTGTAGATTGCCCTTTTCTTCTTGTTGAGATGGGAGTAACAATCTTGCAGCTCTTACATCTTCAGTGGAAGCACAACTCCCTATTGAAAGTCTTTTGAGGAGTTTCCAAATATAAGTACCAGGTATGTTGAGATAGTTGAATGAAACAGTAGAAAAAAAGGCACTCTCTATGGATAAATCTCATAAATACCTTTTATATGGGTTATAGCTTTCACTTGAAATTTACAGCTGTGTATGTTGTGTCTCAAATAAGTATATGAAAAGCCTTTTTAAAAGTTAAGGAAACAAAAATAAATTTTAAAACTATTTTTACTTCATCTAGAATTCTTTATATCATATTTATACTTCTGGTACAAGCTCATCATATTAGATTTTACATGAGTTTGCATTATGAGAGGACATCGGAGAATCAAAACTTAATTTTTTTAATGTAAAAATAATTTACGTAACCCTCAGAGTGTTCCTAATACAAGCTGAAGTTTACCAGAGAGCCAAAAGGGAACTACAGCTTCAGACTTCCAAAATTACAGACGGAAAGTAGAATAAACTCCATTATTACACAATTAAATGTATTTATCTAGAGCGTACATTTTTAAAAAAGACTATATTGTTAAAGTAATAGAATTTGACAGGCTGAACGTTAGATCTATAAACCTAGCATACTCATTCACTGGAGGAAGAAACAATGAGACTGTTAAACAGCAAATATATCAACGTCTCAGTCAAGAGCAAGCCCAAGGAAAGGAGGAAATCCTGCAAACATATAACAAGGGGCTACTAGTAACGTGAGAAACTCCAAGAAGCCTATGTAGAGAATATTCTTAACAAACTTCCCACTGACAATGTTCCTGTGGGAAGAGCAAAGGCAGGAAAGTACTGCATCTTTTGAAAACTCAAGCAAGGACCAAATATTTACTCTCTCATCCAATCCTTGATGGCGCATCATGGGGAGGCACAATTGCAGTAAAGTATTTTGTTATGTTACCAAAAAAGGACAATCTGAGATATAGATGGATGGAAAATGTTAACTTGTTCAGAAGACCCTAATTTCCTACTGTTTTTATAAAAGCTTCCAAATATCTTCCCATCAACTTTCTTACTAGAAATCTTGGGGTGGGGGGGAGGAGTCATTGTAATTAAAACTCTAGCAGATTGTTAGAATAATGGCTCCCAATGAACCACAGCCCCCTTATTCCACACCCTTTTGCAATAAGATTTCTCTACTCCTTCTGTTAAGCACTAGTGTCTGTCCCCCCACCTCTTTACTCTGGCCTGGCTTTCAGACTTGCACTGACTCACAGAATATGGCAAAAGTGGCATTGTGAGACTTCTGATGCTAGGCCTCAGAGACCTTTAACTTCTGCTTTCTCTATCATTGAATGAATCTTTCATCATGTGAAGAAGTCAATTCTGGGCTCTCCAGGATGAGAGACCATATAGAGGATAAGCGATAAGCTACAGCTAACATCCAACACCAATTGCCAGACATGTAATTGAAACAAACTTGCAATATCCACACCAGTTAATCTTCAGATGGCTAAAAACACATATGAGTGATCCCATGCAAGATCAGCATAAGAACTGCCTGAGCCCAAACTTAAACTTATATTAAACTTAATCAAACTTAATTAAACAAAGAGTTGCTGTTTTAAGCCACTAAATTTTGGAGTGGTTTGTTATGCAGAAATTTGTAACTGATACAAAAATTGGTCCCTACAAAATGGGTGCCGCCATAACAAAAACCTAAAAGCTTGGCATTGGCTTTGGGACTACATAGTGGACAGAAGCTGTGAGACAGTGAAGAAACTGTAAGCACAAAATGAAAAACAGAAACAGCTCTACGTGTCTGGAAAGATGGGCATCAGTGACTCAAAACTATTGGCAAAACTTGAGTCTTCGAAACTGGGAAGATGGATAGTGTACTCAATGTACAAGTAGATCTGGCCAGGGAGATATCAGGAAGAATGTTGAAACTGACAATTGCCTTTTTGTGTCTGTCTATGATAAATATGGGGTGAGAGAGATGAGCTAAAGAAAGTACGATTCAGTTGGCAAGCAGAATTCAGAATAAATATGAAGAATCAAGACATGCTGGATTACAAAATAAAACATTTTATATTTCTAGATTTTCCAGCTACGGTATCTGAATAAAGATCAAATCAAGTGTGTGACTATAAGATCTTTTGTTCAGAGCACAGAGGGATTTATAAGGGTGCCCAGTTAATCCTCATAGACATAGGGGATTGTCTCACAACAACTTTACATATGGCCCAAAGTAGAGATTTAGTTCTAAAAAAATTATGGATGTGGTGTTGAGGGCATCGGAGGAAATCTCTATTAGATTCATAAAGAATCCAAAATGTTTTCAAGAGAGTTATAACAAGCTCAACTAGAGGGAGTAGAGACAGCTCAAAATAAAAGGAAGCCTCTGGGATCCCAAAATTCTATGGTCAGAAAACAGACTGAGAATGTCTTTTAGAGAATGTTTGGGCACTTACTAGGGTTCTTTCCTTACCCTGGAAAAAGAGGCTCTGACAACTTACATGTGGCTAGATGTCAGAACTGCTATAGTCTAGTGACCACTATAGTCATCATCCCATTTCTCCTTTTTTTGACTAATTATGTCTATTGTACTTATTCTGTCCCTGTCTTACCATTATATGTTGAGTGCATAAAGTGTGGATAACTTGTTCTTTTACAAGTCTATAGATTAAGAGTGGCTGTACCTGAAAAGCTGCATATTAGGAATTTCATCTATCATTTAACCTGTTATAAAGCAGATTATAATGCCATGATCAGATAAAAATGTGGGACTATAGAAAGGAACTAAGTACATTTCGCATGTGGGAAAAATATGAGCCATGTGGTCTAGATGGTGGATAATAGATTGTTTCCATAATGCCCCCTCCCCAAAAGCATCCTCCTCTCTGTCCATAACCTTTTAGAAATATGACTTTGAAGCTTCTCCCATTAACACGTAGAATCTAAGTCTCTACCACCTTGATTTTGAGCTGGGCTTATTCTTGCTTTAACCAATAAACAGCGGGGAAAGTTATGTTGTATAATTGAAGTCTAGGCTTTAAGAGACCTAGAAAATTCTGCTCCCAACTTCTTGGAATGTTTCTTTTATCATATGAACAAGCCAAACATAAACTACTCCAGGCTACATAGATGAGAAACAAGGCACCTCAGCCTGTTGGTCAGCACCCATCAGCCATCTTGAAACATAGTTCCCACCTGAGTTGACTGTATGTACATTCGTGAGTCCAGGCAAGATCAGTCAAAGAGTCACCCAGAGAAGCCCAGGCCAAATTTAAGAATCATGAAGAAATAAATTGTTGTTTTAATCATAATGTTTGTTTTGGGGAGAAGGGAAGCAGTTATTATGAGTACTAGATAATTGATACCCAAAACTATTAGATAAAATAAAACCCAGCCGATATCCAAAGAGAATTAGTGAATTAGAATATATTACAGGAACATTCACTCAGGACAAAATGCAAAGGGATAAATAATTTTTTTTAAATATGTAAAAGGAAAGACACATGAAAAACAGTTTTGAGAGAGGCTTTAACTATGATTGAGTTCCAAAAGAATGAAAGGAATGACAGAGCAGAAACAAAGAAAGAAATAACTTGAGAACTAAGTTATGAGATCATACTCTGAGTACTAGGGAGATAAATAAATAAACTCAAACCTAGAGCACCTGATAGTGAGGTCATAGCACATAAGTTAAAAAGAGAATGTATTTAAAAGCATCAGAAAAAAAAAGACACATTACCTACAAAAGACAGCAAACCAACCACAGACTCTTTTGACACAATAGATATCAAAAAATAATGATATTATACCTCAAAGTGTAAAAGCAAAATACAATTTATTCTAGGATTTTATATCCAACCAAACTATCTTTCAAGAGTTTAAGAAAATCAAAAAAAAATTTCCAACACATAAATGTTAAGATTTTACTGCTCACAGAATATCA
>NW_017732125.1:326933-330569 GCF_001890085.2 Hipposideros armiger | reverse complement strand
GTCTGAGTATCCCGCAACACTCATAGAGAGGAATAATTGCACAATTATAATCATGGTGAGCATACAAAAAACTATAGATGTTATGGGAGCCCATAATGGCAAACCTAACCTTCCTTAGGCAACCAAACAGAAAGAAACATTTAAGCAAGTCCTGAAGGATGGGTAGGCTTTAACTTTTCTATGTGGATGGGGAGAAGCTGATGTAGAGAATTTCAGGCAGAGGAAAAAGAAACATAGCTTTGATGTCTCACTCGCAAGTTTGAATCTATGCTTTAAAATGTTAATCATCTTCTCCTGTCCAGAGCCAGGTAAGGATTGAGGAAGGCAGAATGATGATATTAACTAATATGTATCCTATGGTTTTTATGTGCCTCCAAAACACTAAAATCTTTATATTTGATACCTTATTTAATCCATGCAGCAGCTCTATAAGAAAAGTGCTTTGTTCTTTCAATTTTACACATAAAGAAACTGAAGAGCAAAGAGTTTATACTTCATATAAATGATAAAGCCAGGAATTCAAATACAGGGCTCCTTGGCACACATCCTAAACTCTTTCCACAATACCTTTTCACTTTGGTTAGAGGGAAACAGAAACAAAAAAAGTAGTACTCATTCAAAGCAGAATACATTATCCTGAGAGGGAGAAATGACTGGAGGAATGCTCCTGTCTGTCTAGTTACAATCTATTTACATCCTCAAAAAAAAAAAAATATTGCCAATGAAGTCAATCTGCCTTTTCAGAGACAAAAATGTGGGGATTCTTAGAGTATCAATACCACAGCCCATTACAGATGACCAGGATTTGCTTCAGAGTCTGACTCTCCTGTTCTCTAGTAAGATGTCTGTCAACTCAACACCCAATGGTACTTCATTTCCAGTGGAAAGGACATTTACCCAAGGTGAAATGAAAGGTGATCCTTCCCAGAATACAAATTATTTCACATAGGAAATGTCTAGCTTTTTCCTGAGTCATGTTGCATCATTGCCTCAACAGCCATATTGTGCAAGACAATTCTCTTAAGGCCCAAAGTTATTTTTATATTTGAAATATATATATATTATAGGGTTAAAAGTTTCACAAAGATCAAAATGACTCAAACACAACATAAGAACATATCACTAAATTTCAGTGAAAAGAAAGCATCAAAATTCACTCAAAAACATCATCAGAGAATCATACTGTCAGAAGAATGAATTTTTCTCATACCACCCAAGGAGACAGGACTGATCATTCTCAGAATGTGCTATTCAAAGAAAAGAAGCCCAGGAACCAATTCATCTTAAGAGTTGTCAACTTTGTGTTTCAAAACTTATTTCAATCACTAAGAATAAGGCACTTTCTGCATCATTTAATGAGTCAAAAGAAAGAGAAAGCAGATCAATATGTGTTTTTCAAACGAAAAATGTATGGTTTCATTACTGAGAAGTCAAAATAAATTATTTTAACAGAAATAGTGGCATTAAACTATAACACTTCTCTTTTTCATTGATTGGTGATCTTTCTTTTTTCTCACATAGCATAGTAAAATTTTTAGAGGTTTTGCTCCCCCTTTTACTAAAACTTCATAATAATTTCCTTGGGACTGAGTTCCAAACTCTTTGGAAACTACTAATATGCTAACTGGCTTTTAAAATTCTCTTAAAAATATAAATTTCACTTAATTGGCACGTATGGCCTTTCTTTTAAATATTAATGGCTCTTCAACAAGCAATATCTATAAATAAAACCAGATTTCACAAGTGCTCTATCATAGGGGAATAAAAATCTGAAAGATTTTACTCACCTGACACAAAGAATCAGTACAGAGATGAGGGAATGCCATTTTGTTTTGAAGACTGTAGATAAACAAAACATCAAATGCACGTTTGCTAAGAAACAGTGCAAGGCGGAGGAGAAACAAGGTCAGACAACCTTGTCTCCAGTTAGCAACTGGGAAAAGCACAACAGCTGTAGTTAGAATAGAAGACTGTTTCAAGAGTTAAGGAAGAAGAGAGTACAAGAGCTAGTCTGATTTTCTCACTTGACAGATGCAGAAACAGAAGAAATAGAAGGCCACCTTTATACAACTAGCCAAATCAACATAGAACATCTAGCTCTTTTCTTAAAGCCTTTTTATGTCCTATCCCATGGGTAGCATTATCCCAAATTTATAGATAAAACCAAAACAAGGACATCAAATGACTTCACTGAGACCTCACAAGCAAATGAGCAGCATAACTAATACTAAAACTTGGGACCCGTGCTCCATACATCAAGTGCCCTGGACAAGGTCTTCAATTGTAAACACACATTTATGGAACACTACTTAGAATACTGCACCAGGCTTTAGGTAGGGAAAGCAAGTAGGTGTAATGTGTTCCTTCAGGGTGCTTGCATAATAAAGAGGACTTTGATCTTCAATTAACCATGTGGCCAAAGCTATTTACAGTGGTTAGTGAGTCATTGATTAGTCAATATCCAAATAAGGAAAAAAGGCACAATCTAAATCCACTGAACACAAAACTTTCTGAAAATTGAAAACATTTTTTACTTCAGCAAGAGCAATTGCATAAAAGCAGATACATGAGTTAAAACAAAACAAAACAAAAAAACTTTAATAAAAAATGAATATGAGGATGATTAACCTATTAAGTGTACTGCTTTTCTATAATAAAGTAAGACAAATTCTATTTTCCTGGACAAATAAACTTCAAGAAAGTCAAATTTAGTATCATCTGTTCTAGTTTGGCCAAATGTGGCTCCACCATTAATTTCATGATCTCTTACCTCCTCGCTAACCATGATATCATCTCAGGCTACCACACATCTCATGTTCATTTTCATGAAATCTCAATAAACATCAGTGTTCCTTTTCTCTGTCATATCTTCCACTTAACAGATTTCTGTATCTTTCAACTCCATCAATTACATGTAAAGTCATAAATTTGGCAGAAAATGTTTAACTTTTTCTTGCTTTCATATTTCTCCCGTACACTTTTACTTTTGTTACTCTGCAACTTAAATCATAGATTGAGGATGGGCAAAATATGTGTAAAAACCTATAAAAAGGGCCGGTCAAGTGGCACGTTGGTTAAGAGTTGGCTTGGGAGACCAGCTCTGAGCAGCAGGGCACTGGTTCAGATCCCACATGAGGGCCAGTAACGCTGTGCCCTCTACAGCTAAGATGGTGAACAACAGCTCAACCTGAAGCTGGGCTGCCGTGAGTCACCTGCGATGGCGCAGGCTGCAGCCCCTGATGCAGAGGGCTGCCGTAAGCTACCATGAGTGGCAGGCAGCCAGCGTGAGCTTCCATGAGCCACTGTGAGTGGGTGTCCAATGGCCAGTGAGCGACTGCCTCGCCCAGGAAGAGCACAATAATAATACCAACATGGGCCAGTGAAACGACATCCTCCACAACTAGATTGAAGAGCAAAAGGACAGCAACCTGTCTGTTCCCCTTTCCCAATTCCCCAACACTGTTCTCCTCCCCCAATTCCCCAATAAAATCTTAAAAAAAACTTTATAGAGTTGTGCATTGTTCATCATGAAAACCAAGACTCTAAAACTGGAATTCTGAAATTATGAGTACATTTTATTGTAACTTTTAGCTAAAATAACCAAAATAAAGATTTGGAAAAGAAAAGAAAGCTTAT
>NW_017732125.1:320186-323488 GCF_001890085.2 Hipposideros armiger | reverse complement strand
GCGGCATTAGGAAGGTTGAGACCTACTGCTCCATCACATTGCTCGCTGTGGCTCCTGTTTGAGCAAAAATGTTGGAGTGTATTACTGCTCTTCTCAAGCTTCCCGCCCATTTAGTCCCATGGCTTTAAATTTCCTTTTTATTCCTATTACCCCACATGTATATTTTGACCTCAACCTCTATGTTGGGCTTCAGACTACTAAGGCCAGCTACATACCTGACATCTCTACATGGATATGCAGTGATCATGCAAAATGTGGTCACATTAGAATTATTGAACCCCTTAAATCCATTCCTATCTAGTCAGCCATATCTCAGTAAATGAAAAAACCAGTCATACAGTGGCTTAACCCGAGAACCAAAAAGTTGATTTTTCAACTTTTCCCTCATATCTCCCATCCAATCTACAGAAAGTCCTATAATTCTACCTCTAAATTCTATCCTGAATCCGTCAACTTTTGTTCATCCCCAACACTAATACCCCAGTTTTGCCACATAAACTCTTTATTGAATTACTGTGATAACTTCCTACTTCCTATCTTCTTCTTTATTATCCAATACCCACACGATAGCTTCAATGATCTTATAAAATGTAAACCAGGTCATGTATTTTCCCTGCTTAAGCCTCCAGTGGTTTCCTTTTGCACGTAGAATAAAATCCAAACCCCTTACTATGGATCATCAGGCCTTTTAGCATCTAAATCCTGACTCGTTTGCTGATCTCCCTCCATCCCACTGGAACTCTCACTCACCATGAGACAGTTATCTCCATCTATTTTTATTTCCTTTGTCATGGTGAACCTCATTTCTGTATTATGATCTTTATCCTCATGTTTCCTTCTACCAGGAATGCTCTGAACTAGACTTTCTCACAGCTGCTTCCTTGTTATTAAACTCCTATTTCAAATGTAACCTCCTCAGGGAAGTCTTCCCTAATAAACCAATCCACCCTAGGACCACGGTCATTCTTTTTTGCAAAACTTGTTTTATTTCACTCATAGCTCTTACAACAATCTGAAATTATCTTAACTAGTGCTATTGGTATTGTTCTATTCCTCTACTGTCTCTATTCCACTACTATTAGGTTGTTGGAAAAGTCATGACGCATTTTTGCAACGAAAAACATAGAAAAAATATGTCATGACATTTCCAACAACCCAATAGAATGNATGTATCAGAATTTATTTATCCATTCACCTACTGAAGGACATCTTGGGTGCTTCCAAGTTTTGGCAATTATGAATAAAACTGCTACAAACACTTGTGTGTAGGATTTTGTGTGGACATGAGTTTTCAACCCCTTTGGGTAAATACTAAAGAGCTTTATTTCTAGATCATATGTTAAGAGTATGTGTAGTTTTGTAAGAAACGGCCAAACTGTCTTTCAAAGTGGCTGTACCATTTTGCATCCCATCAGCCATTGCTCCACATCCTTGCCAGCATTTGGTGTTGTCAGTGTTCCAGATTTTGGCCTAATAGGTGTATAAGTGGCATTTCATTGTTGTTTTAATTTGCATTTCCCTCATGACATATGATATGCAGAATCTTTTCATGTGCTTATTTTCTATTTATATTTTCTTTGATGAGGTGTCTGTTAAGGTCTTTGGCCCATTTTTTAGTTGGGCTGGTTGTTTTCTTATTTTTGAGCTTTAACAGTTCTTTGTATCTGTTGGATAACAGTCCTTTATTAGATGTGGCTTTTGTAAATATTTTCTCCCAGTCTGTAGCTTCTCTTTTCATTCTCTTGACAGTGTCTCACAGAGCAAAAATTTTTAATTTTAATTAAATCTAGCTTATCAATACTTTCATTCATGGTTCTCGCCTTTGGTGTTTTATCTAAAAAGCTATCACCATCTGCAGGTTATCTAGGTCTACCTTCTTCTTATTCCATCTCTTCACAGCATGGAATACAGTTGGCCAGTTGCTCATGCCTCTTTCCTGAACACTCCCTTTTCTTTGCTTCTTTGACAAAGTATCTGTCACACTCACTACTCTTCCTCCATCACAGCGGTTCTCAACCTGTGGGTTGCGACCCTTTTGGGGGTCGAACGACCCTTTCACAGGGGTTGCCTAAGACCATTGGAAAACACATATTTTCAGTGGTCTTAGGAACTGAGACACCGCTCCTCTATCCGGCTCCAGGCGGGTCCACCCACATGCAGATACANCAGTGGATGGGGGAAAGGGGATTATTACTTTGTGAGGGGTGAAAAGGATAACTATTGCATTGTTTTGTACACCTGAAACTAATAATAATAAAAAATAAATAAATGAATTAAAATGTATCAATTATCACAATTATAAATATTTTAAACTCACTATGTGGTAGAGATGATAAAATTGAAGGAAATGAACAGCAACAAGTGTTACAAGAGTCACAGCATGTAGAGAAGTTGTAACTAAAAGACATAACATCATAACATCAATAAGTAACCAAAACAAAAATTAATAAAATAGCACTCAAGATAAGAAACCATTAGTATTGATAAAGCAGTACATCATTGTAGCAGCTGATCACTTCTCAACTTCTGCACACTTTGCTGCAAATGACTCACACCTGCCTTCTTCAGTGGCTTGCCTTTGGGCACTGGAGAAAATGATCTCTTACTTAGAAACAGAGGTGCTCGGTGGTCTATGTTCTACCCCAGGAATGCCTGCAGCTAGTGCTCAACTGTTATTGGGCTGCGAACACTCAGTTCCTTTGCCTCAATTCAGACCACACTCTGAAGTATAATGATGCTCTAAAGTTCACTGAATGATCAAACTATCTGAGATGTCACCGAAATTGTGTCCTTTCTGGGCTTCTTCCCTTTCCTTTCCTGTTTTCCCCACACTCTTGTTTTTTTCTGAGAACACTTACACTTGCACTGTTGACTCATTATTTTCATCTGTAAGAACCTATCCTAAGACAACTATGCATACAATATGAGTTGAAGAATTAACTGGGAGTTTCACTTATGTCTAGGATGTAGAAAGTTGGAAAAAGCATTGCTCCCACACTAATGGAAGAAAATGCCAGATAACCTATAAAATCATAACTTTTCTGGGACCTATCAGCAAACTGAGGTCTCAGGGCAACCAGTTAGTTTGGAATCCAAAGAAAGTCAGGTGTCTCCATGCAGAGAAGACACACACACTGGAACACAAAGGCAGAGCATGGCAAGTGCCATACGAGTGGTTAAAGAGGGTTTATCTATTTTTTACATAAATTTATAAAGTCCAAGTATGGGCTAGCCTAAGAGTATAGGAGTTCTGGGAGTCAGAGACACCAGGGGCATTCATGCTCCTTGTAGGCTCTTTTCCA
>NW_017732125.1:302524-318941 GCF_001890085.2 Hipposideros armiger | reverse complement strand
ACCACCACCTCCTTGCATCTTTTGTGTCACCTATGGGTTTTTCATCAGGAAGAAGATATGGAACAATAGCTGCACTTCTTTCTCTACCGTGTAGTAACTTGGCTATTTGGTAACTCTCCCAGTTCTGTATATTCAAGAGCATTGGAAGGTTTTTACTCACAAAAAAGTCAGTGACCCCGTTGTAATCTATATCTGTGTTGTTATCAGAAGTCAAAATTCAATTTTCCACTCCTTATTTTATTTCTGTTTGTCCCTACCATAAAACCAACTAGGCTAGAGAGCACACACATCAATTCAAAACATTACTTGCAATATACTTTTAAATTACTCCCCTTTACCTTGAAATCTGTACTGCTTTTCCAAGTAAAATTCAATTAAAAGCCTGTCTTCATACACTAATCAGAGATACCCAACAGAATTGATACATATTGTTCCTAAAATTTCAAGATTATCATTCAAGAGGCAGAACCTGAATTACAGAATCAACTTTTTTCCACAGGTCTTTTCAGAGTTTATAGTTCCCTTTTGCTTTTATATTGCTCGAGTTATCTCTCCTGATAGATTCTATGCCTTGAAATATGGTCTTCAATTAATAAAATCTATAGGATTCAGGCCACAGAATGAGTCCATCTGTTCTAACCTTAGATTCTCCCTAATTGTTGTAACCAAGCTATTTTTATGGTGTGAATATCATCGACCAGATACTTGTAGCCAGCAGAGATATTGAGTATGCCTAACATATGACACCTTCATGGTCACTGTAGCTCTTTCAAAAGTGATTTATCAAAATTAAAGTTAGTGACAAGTACAACATAAAGGCAGGGCTCTGAGGTATATCTCTCCCTTCTTCAGCTGTCCAGTGTGCGATACCTACTACAGGAATCTTGACAGCAAATTGTACTATTACCAAGGATGTATGCACATGTACTCATGCTTCCTTTGCTCCTTTGCTCTAATTCCCTCATTAAATTAGGATAACTTTTTAAAAGAAAAATCATTTCAATCAGGTTAAACCCAGAATTGTCCCCTTGCAGTTGGGTGATCACTTGCCTGACAATACCAAGTGAGCACACAGCTGCTCAAATCTTTTGTGGAAGAAAACATATTAAGAATTCAATGACACGAATTATGACAGCTAGCATTTACTGGGCACTCACGAGGAACTATTCTAAATATTAATTTATTAATTCTAATGGCCAGAATAACCGTATGGTATAGGTACTATTATAATCCCCATTTTACAGATTAGGAAACAGAGAAACAGAAAAGTAACTTCTGCAAGTTCATAGAGCTGAGATAGAAGAACTGATAATGCACGTCCCAGTTTACCAAGGCCTCTTCTCCTCCTGTACTTCAGAGTAGTAGAATAGTGCTGAGTAATATAAAAAATACTATAGAAAATATATATACATATCGTTACTAAAATGTAGTCTCCTCACTGCCTTAGTGGTAACAAACTATGAATGGGCAGTTCTGCTGAAAGTGATCAAGTTCAAGAAGGAACTGAACCTCGTTCCTTCCTCAAGCTCAGTGAAAAGACTGAGGTTGCTAGAGGCATTGCTATCTCCCCTGGCTTGAGAGAGCTGAGGGTTTTGAACACAACAAAGGCAAGGAAGTGGGTGTATAATCTCCAAAAAGTGAGACACTTTATGAAAGCATTAGTCAGTCTTACCAAGACTGGCTGGAATTGTCACAATGATCACTGACTCATTATGCCTTTTAACATGTAGCTAAGAGTTCCCACCATCCTTGCTACCCAACCACTTCTCAATTCTCCTGCCTCTAGAATAAATAGCTAAATGTTCTGAGAGGAGGAAACTCCTAAGAGTGCGTCTACAATCCAAAAAATAATGTTCTAGATCAATGACTTGCACATATTGCAAACCACAGTGACTCTGAGCGTGTTTGCAGAACTGAGTTGAATGGACTTGTCCAACAATCCAGGCTATGCCTATCCATAGGCCCATGTGTGCTTTAAAGTTTGGAAGAACTGATCATGGATACATAGTTCCTTTCCACACACGAGTCAGATATAGAGAACATGGAGGGAATTTTGGCCTCTAGTTCCATGATGTCTGCCCTGATACATTTTCTGTTACAGTGGCAACTGAAAACATGGGGTCTTGGCAAGAACTTCAGAGAGAAATAGTGAGATGAAAACATGTCAAGATAGGCAGACTGTGATATACTGCTGGTAAGCAGGCCTTAAGAAGCCCTCTCTCTAGCAAGAACAGAAATATTACTATGCTTGAGTAAGCAGGCCCATCTGCTTTTCCCAGGTGATAGGAAAAGGGATGTCTCCAGCTGGTAGAAGAAATGAGGTAAAAGGGCAGAGGATGCTAGTAGAAAGCAGACCCTCAAACTACCAGGACACCACCCTACAGTCTCTGCATGGTCAAATGAAAAGCAGAGGGCTTGACATTGTCTGTTTCAGTACACTAGCTCAACAAATATCTTTTACCTGCTCATAAAATGCTAGGCATTGCTGATATACTGGTCAACTAGAAAGACAGTCTGCATGGAGCTCATGTGGCAGAGGGTCCTAGACAAAGGCTTTCCCNTATTTTTTTAAATGAAAGAATGAATTCACTCAATAGGTAGATAGGTAATGGCCATAAAAATTATTATGACCTTAGTTTTTATAGTGAATCAGAATCAGTTGAGCTGTAGAGAGTAATAAATCAAAGCATCTGAAGAATCTTTATTGTCTGTACACAGAACTGATTTTTATAAAACTTATAGTCTTAATTATACTGTGTGACTACAGACACATGGAGATTGCATTTACTTCATTTTGCAAATGTGCATATGGATGGACACACACACACACACACACACAGTAGTCGATTCTATAATGAAGTTGTATTTCTGAAGTGCTCATTTAACGTTGTGCTACTATGCTTTTTAAAAATGTAGCTATGTCCACTAAAATGGCACACATTCTTGTGCCATATCCAGGAACTATAATCAAGAGCTAAATTATTTATTCACAAGATAGTCCAGGAGTCCAGTCTAAATTAGAATAAGGTACATCTTTATTTCTAAAACACTGTATTGACTTTATTATTCCCTGCTCATCAACCCACACTAGCCACTCTGCCTTTGTCAATTAGCACATGCTGCCTCCTGCTCCTATTTATCAATTTGCTGTCAGTTTATGTTCTACCTCCCAAAATGGACTGTAGGCTTTGGTATGCTGTACTCTGAAAGTGAGCTCCATCAAAAATAGTTATTTAATAGATATTTGTAAAATATTATGATGACAACATTTATAACTCTCCAAATCTGACTCCATCCTATCTTTAGTCCCAAATAGGTGAAAATTAAACAAAAAACACTGAAAAAGTTAATTTGGCAGTGCAATATTTTTCAATAACTGGAATAATTCTGAACTGTAAACAAATGGTTTTATATGTCTTCTTTATATATTACATTTTTTTCTATATAGAACATATAATGAAAAAACTCTCACTGTTCTTTACATATCTTGAAACATGCTATATAGAATTGATCATCTCAGAAACAACTCAATGAATATAAGCATCTGGAAATTCCAGTATCTGCCCTGGAGACTTATTAATAAATCATGGTGAAACAGATACTTGCTGGGAACTGCGAGCATTTGAAAATAAAGGGTATATAGTTCTAGGGTTGCTGTATCACAAGGATAAAAATAGGGTTTTCACTGCCCTCACTTGAGAATGGTGAGCAAGTGATATCTGGTGTTTATCCCTAGAAGCAGCAGTCCCAGATGTCAACCCACTGCATGGTTTGCAGATATTGGTGTGGGGAAGAGAGACATGACCCACACAAGCACTGGATGGAACACCACTTTAGAGAAGAGAATAGTGCAAGATCAAGTTCAATAGTGAGTCCTGGTCCCCCATGGCCAATAGCTGACACAGGGAGAAGGTATGCACACACCCCTCTTCTGCTGCAGGCTTACACCCCCTACCCACCCTGCCAGAGAGGGACAGCAGTATCTGTTGTTTAAGCCGCTCCATCTGTGGTGACTTGCTATGGTAGCCCAGCAAATTAAGACAGTCATGTAAAGAATGCAATGGCATGACTAGCATATATGTGACTATAAAATGTTACCATTGCTTAAAAATTGAAAACTTTAGAAAATACCATAAACCAATTATTTGCATTAGATAATAATAATAGGGGGATTATTCTATACTAGGCATTGTTAGAATAATAATCATGATAATGATAATAAAAGTAAAAATAAAAATAATAACATTTGCAGTTACACAGCAGTTATCAAATGCCAGGCACCATTCTGATCACTTTACATATATAAAAGCATTTAATCTCATAATAACACTACAAAATGGTATTATGATTATCTTCATTTCATGGAAGAAGAAATGAGGAACAGAGTGTTTCTAACTGTTTCACATGAATTAGACATTTAACGTTGATAACAATACTAAAAGATAAGTAGCATGACTGTCATCATTTTACAAATGAAAAAAGTGAGGAAGGGTTTTTCAGCTAATAAATGGTAGAGTTGGAATTTGAACTCAAGCCATCTGGTTGAGACCTTTGTGTCTAATTCATGGGCTATCTTATCAAGGGGTTAATGGTTTGTTCAGGTCTTTTACAAACAAATAAGAGGACATAAATACTCCCGTGGAAATGGGCAATAAACCTGAACAGATAATTCATAAGTACACATCTCTCTTCTCTTCTTTGAAATGCTCATTATATCTATGGTTGATTGCCTGTCTAGCTTTTTGTGCAAAAAGTACACCATTAAATACAGCAATTTTAGTAAAAATAAGCTCTAAAGTGGGCAAAAGTATTGGGAGTGTTATAATCTCAAATTACTTATCAAACTAAATGGGAACTTCAATGTATTAGAACCACAAGGCATTTATATTTGTTCTTATTCTTTTAAAATTATTATTGCACAAAATCATTTCAAGCTCTTGAAAATGGCTGTGAAGGTCACTATATAGGTCACTGGTTGAAACTGATTGAAATGGAGAAATTGAAATCTATCATTTCCACCATTTTATCCAGACCATTAATTTCCACTATACTGGAATAGTAAATGATTATTGTATTTGACATAACGAAATCATCAAATAATTTGCATAAAGTAAAAACTAAAGTTCAAATGTTATCTATTTAATATCATTCCTTTGAGTTTTTATTTGTAATTACTAAGCTGGACATTCACTTCCAGTATCATTAAATATAATATATTATAAACTTATGTTTCTTCTATCATTACTTTCAAAGTTATCATTTATGGATGGGAAGACTATTAAACTTATCATCAATATAAAAATATTTTAAAATATAATAAAATTTTACCTACACAGTAGGAAACTCAGGGAGAAAATCAGGGAGGATCATTTTAATCCCTGTTTAAATATTAACTAATTTATGTCAATATAAAGTAAGAAAATGAGGTAGTTATGGCATAAATTACATAACATGAATATCTCAGAACAAAACAAAACCCAAAGTCTATTACCAGGTAACAATTAGGTGATTTGAATTGGAAATACCTTAGTCTACTGTTTAAAAGTAGAAATAATCAAGAATTTAATATGTAAAGTATAGTTAAAATAATTTGTCCATCATTGCATACTTACATATTTATTGAAATAAAATTATTTTGCAATGTATTTCTGGCAGTATTTGACAACATCTTATTGCAAGGTACAAATACACAGGCAGATTGAAAGTAGTTTGTTCAGACATAAACTGCATGCATAAGCAAAATCTTCAAAGGATGCCCAATCTCTATGTAAAGTAAGTGATTTTCTTAATCCTCAACTATACCTAAAATTCACGTTAGGGTTTCATGCAAAATCAACTAATTTCATTTCCAAAGCCATTTGTCTCTCCTTTATGCTAACAATGAAAAAGAGAAGACAAGTATTGGGAAAAAGAACATGGAAATAGATTGTATAAACAATCAGCTTCTGAAAAGTTGATTCTAATTGACATCTTTAGGTCCTAGTAGTTCACAGCTGGAATAAGAGTATTAAAATACCTTGAAATATCCCCAACTTGTCACCTTGGTATATATTCGAAAGTGTAAGAAAATAATATTTATCTACTTAGTATTTTAATCACAAGTGATACCTTTAGCTTGTTAAATATTTGAATTATTTCTCTCTGACTATAAAAAGTTGGAGTTTTTTAATCTTGTTTACTTGCCCAACATATAAAATTCCTTCTTTCAATTTTCTGCTCCTCTGATAACAGACTTCCAATTTTGTTTTTGTTTTACACAGAAGTGCCTATCTTCTATAATTCATACCATAATTATTTAATTTCTCACTATATTTGGTTATAAACCAGTTAATGATATTTAAACAAAGTTACAAATGCCCCTCCCCTGATTTCCTAATATTCCAATTTACTTTTACCTTAGATTTTGTATTGTTTTTTGATGACTAAGAATTTTTTAAAGTCACTAAATACTAAACCAAATTATTTAATATAATGACATAGTGAGCAATATTTCAGTGTATTATTCACTTACCTAAGGTATACAGACATTGATTAAGACACTATTTCCAAAGTGAAACAGAGTTAAATTGGTATGAGACATTTACATAAAATTACCCCATTTGGGAAACCCCCCCAAAAAAATTCTATTGAGAGAATCATTTGAACATGTGTAGTGTCTACTTACAGTTAATAGCTAGTTCTTAATACCAGTGATTGACTAATCACCCATTATGCTAATATTCACTTTCCTCTCAAAATCAACACAAAAGACTCCCTATTTTACAAAATTGATACTTTTGTAATTAACTATTAATGAAAAAGGTCCTTTTTTTCTGTAAAGATTCTACAAAGTGCTATAAGGTACAATAAAAACCTCAAAGAAATGATTATCTTTCTTCTTTTCCATTGACTAATTCCTTTTTTAAAAATGAAGACCTATTACTTACTGTACTACAAGTGAGCATTTTCTCAACTCATTTCTCCTCACAATTAGAGAAAAGCTAATATTTTATACCCAAAAAAATTATATTCTTTGTTCTTACTTAAAAATGTATTTATTTTCCTCTTGGCCAAGAAAATTTTATAGCTACCTTACTTTAAAAGTATTTATTATAAAAAGTGTTATCTCATTCAAGAGTTATATTACATGCTTTATTTTTAAAATAGTACTTCTAAAATGTGTTTTTAACTCTTTGAATTATATTTCTTTGTTCAAATGCAATAAGAATCCAATGCCAAACACCTGATAACGCTATATGTTGCTAGAAATTCACTTAATACCTTATGTTTATCTGCTTCAACTGCCATCTTCAGCCTTTAATCCCATAACATACACCAATCTTTCTTTCGAAGGCTGCCCACAAGCTACCAAATACATTTATGAATTGCACAAACTGTCTGACTCTATTGGCTGTCTATTGCCACAAAGCTGGGTATTTGGAAATTATTTATTTTGTCAATTAAAGTACATTACCTGATGTTTAGTGTACAGTTAGCAAGAATTGACTCTACCAGAAATAAAATTTAACCATTTCTAGGGATTATTTAATAAATCTTGTTAGCCATCTATTTGAGGTCTATATATTTTGGAATTGGAGATCTACTGTTATGTGTGACAGCTATAAAAAGCCCTTGTTAGATCATCCTAGGTGTAACCTGAATTTGCTTTAAGTGTAGAATCAAGTATAGGGAGGGAAATGACTTTCAAATATCTCCATTTACTTGTTTAACAGAAGAATACTAAATAGTCAGCAAGAATTAATTGGGGGGAAAAAAACAGTCTAGGGCCTTCTTTGACTTTAAAAATTGGATTAATCTTGGGCAAGTCACGAGGTTCTCTGAGATTTTCTTTATTTTCTCCTCTGTGCAACAGGGAGAATAAACTTGAAAGTCTCTAGGGTCCCTTCACATTTAAATTGTCCTTAATTATACATTGTTAAATTATATTAACAAGGAGTCCATTAGACCAGTATGACTCTAATGCCCTGGTGGTCTATGTAAGCAGAAAAATCTAAGCCTGTAAATGCCTCAAGGTTGTGAAATCAAAACGCTAAGGACAACCAATTACAAACAGCTAACTAGGCTTTAGGCTATAGTCAATCAATAATGTCCTCACTTTGCATCCATCTTTTCTCTATAAAAGTCTCCCCGAGCTTCTGTCGGGGGAGTGCTCCTAACCACTTCCAGTTTGGCACAGCCCAATTTAAATCAATTTCTGCTCAGATAAACTTGAAAATGTTTAATATGCCTAGATTTAATCTTTTAACAGTTCAATATCTCACAAAATTAAATGGAGCCTTTTGGTTATTTTCAGAGCTGTGCACATAAAGAAGGTGGACCTATCTTAGGACTACAAATATGGTTCTGTTTGCCAGGATGAGAAGACTAATGAATGAACGGCCCCTCCAAAACAATACTGTCTGAGTGGGCTACAGCCAAGGGATGAGCTTCTCTCCAAAGGCCAGAGTATGGAGAAAATATAGAAGCCTGTATTTTTGTAACATGGTAAAAGAAATGGTCTGTTAAGGAGCTAAATATTTTAGTTAGGACAAAACACACACAATTCATAAAGAAGCCTTGCTTACAATGTGGCTTAGGAACATTTCCATTCTTTAAAGGACCAAACCAGGCAGGCTGAGTGGCTCAGTTGGTTAAGAGCACGGGCTATGAGCAACAGCATCGCCGGTTCGAATCCCACATGGGCCAGTTAGCTGCACCCAAGCTGAGCTGTCGCTGAGCTGCCAACAGGTGGCAGGCTGGCTCAGGTGGCGAGAGCACGTGCTCCTAACAAGGTTGCCAGTTTGACTCCCACATGGGATGGTGGGCTATGCCCACCCGCAACTAAGATTGAACATGGCACCTTGAGCTGAGTGGCCATGAGCAGCCTACGGGTGGCCAGATGGTGACTGGACTTGGAGCTGAACTAGCTGCACCTTCCACAACTAAGACTGAAGGACAACAACTTGACTGGCCGTCCCCCTTCCCCAATTCCCCAATAAAATCTTTAAAAGAAAAAAGAACCAAACCAAAACAGTTTGCCTCACTCCAGATCACCCAAGGCTCCCAAATAAAAGTTTTAGTTAGAGAAAAATGGTTGTTTGAATAAACAGAATTCATTTATTTCTGTCCTAGTGTAATAATAAAATCTCATTATTTATTTTTTATGCATACCCTTGTGTCTTTTTAAATAAAAGCCATCAGTTGGATGCTTGCTTTCTCAGGTCAGAAAAAAAAGCTAAGGAGTATCTGAGGAATTCATGTAGTTTGCAAATATTTGCTTTTGTAGACAAATTATAATAATTACATAAAATGCTGTGCATTTTATTGAATGAGCAATGTAACAACATTTAGGATGTAGGCTCAAAGGGTAAATCTCTCCACTTGTGAAACAATTAACTATTTTACATCCTTAATGAAAGTCTTGATTATTTGTGAGGTACTGTCACCAATTTATATTCAAGTTAATTAATTGAGCATATTTTCTTAACTAATCAAATTGTTAACAGCTGTTAAGCATGCTATGCCTGCTATATCTCTAATAAAGAAAAACGGCAGGTAGAATAATGAAGCTCTAAATATAGCATCAAATATCACTTAGCTTCGTGGGGTGTAACGCTATTGGATATTAATGGGTGTTGAGTGTATGTGTGTGTGTGTCTTCCTTCTAGTGGAAAGATCATGAGCTTTCTTTTCAGACATCTTTGGGTTTGAATTTTGAATATAAGAATAACCTTTCTTGACTCTGTGAAATTAGGTAAGTTATCGGGCTCTTGAAACCTCAGTTATTTTTATCTGTAAAGGGGGAAATGCAGTCCCTCTTAGTTCATAAATCTAAAGATTAAATGACTAATTCTCCTTCCTAACTTCCCCTTCTTCTTTATGCCTTCTATTCATCTCTCAACATTTTTTCCTCCTCACTGCTCTTCCACACTCCCCTTTACTATTGCATGTCATTTCTCTCCTTCCTGGCAAAGAGCCTGAAAGATCTCTCACCACAAGATTAAACGCTTTCCCTTTTACTGTTGAACACACAGCTTAAGTACTCTTCTCAGCCTCCCTGGAAGTTTGACTGAGTTCTAGCCCATGGAAGGTAAGCAGAGTGAAAAAAAAAAAAACATTTGCAGGCCTGGGCTTTAGGAGCCTTAACGTCATTCTCTGTTCTCTTTCTCCACTCACTGGCTGAATGCATAAGACTCAGAAGACAAGGAGCTGGGTGGATTCAAAGCCATAAGGTGGAAAGGCATCTGAGTCCCCCAAACACCTTGTGAATAGGTGTATTTAACTGTTATATAGCCAAAAATAAAGCGTTTTTCTTTATAAAGCCACTGAGACTCCAGGATTATTTTTACGTAAACTTGCATTACTTTAACTCATGCAGAAACTGTCACCTTGAAATGGGATGTGGTTGCATTGACAGCGATCAGGTGGCTGGTGCCGAGAAAACTGCTATGGAAGCAGAAAACCTGAAGAGCCACACTATACTGTGGTAAAAAAATAAATAATTAAAGGCAAAAATTGCACCTGCGTTAACATAGTGGGGAAATCCTTTGCCTGTATTTCTAAGGGAAGAGGCTGGAAGACTACTGTCAGTTTTTAGTGGTGATTTTTACTGGCTATGCTTAGCAACACAAAAGGAAAAGAACCTCAGTGAGCAATCTGCAAGATAACAAAAAAAAAAGAGAGAGAGAGAAAGAAAGAATCCAGAAATTTGAGATCTTGCAGAGTTGAAGAACCAACTTTTTTTTTAAGCCACAGACAGTATAAAATAAGACTAAGAAAGGTTTTGAGCAACAAAATCACATTAAGACTGCCTTGTAGCAAAATTCAGTCTAATGTTTCACTATCTAAACACATTGTTATCAGATAGCCTGAGGTAGCTATCATTAATGTGAGAGAGATGCATATGAGAAAGAAGGCTAAAAAAAAGTAATCTGTCTTAAGAATTATGCTGAGAAAAGAATTTTGGGTGTAGTTACTGACACAATAGCATATGGAACAGCTTAGAAGCCTATAAATCAAATTTTTAATCAGACTAAGGAATTTTTGAAGCAATTTTTTTTGCCTAAGTAACCACAAGCCTGGATAAAACAAACAACATTTGGCTATTTTGACATTAAAACAACATTCGGGCCCCTGAAATAGCATGAACCGGAAGTGGGCTGTTAAAGCTATAAAACTATGAAATAAACTGAGCATAACGCCATCACTCACCATAGATTTGGCCAAGGAGAATGCAAGAGAAAGCTCCTCTCACAGCACTGGATAAGGGAGGAGTGCCTCCCAGAAGCAGCATGGGGTCTACTCAGGGTTGATTAGAAAAGACTGTGTGGACACAGAGGTAGGTGGGGCCAAAGGTTACTGTCAGTCTCAGTCTTGAACTCTTGAAGGTCACCTGCTCAATATCTTCAATAAACAGGTCCATGAACAAGAAATAAAAGTGGTACTCAAAATTAGTGTGTGTCAGCCCCCTGCCACCCTCCTCCCAAGAGTTTAATCTGTTTATTAAAACACAGATTGATGTGACCTACCCCCTGAGTTCTGATTCAGGCTTTGATGGGAGCAATAATCTGCAGGTCTAACAAGTCCCAGGTGCTGCTGACGCTGCTGGTCTGGAGAACATTTTGATATAGGTTTCTCAGGGAAACTTGAAATTTCAGACTTGTCAGTCATCGTAGCAAGTCTTAGTGTAACCGGTACACAACATACATTTTGTGCTCCTTCAAATCCTCCATAGTTCCCTCCTGTTTTTGCCTCTATTACTGTTACCCACTCCCTGACCCTCTATTTCCTTCTCTATCCATTCTATCTCTCAATTTTTTTCCTACTCTTTTTTCTCCTTGACCTATTCTCCTGTCTTAGAAAGATTCTCAATAGACTGAATTAAAATTTATGTCTCAAAGCAAAAATTTCCCAGAATCTGAAAGAGTCTTTATTTGAAACAGCTTCCTTAAAAGAAAGGTATCATTACCTGCTCGGCAGTTGTGTACTCTTTTAAGGTTCTGTATACAGCTAATGTTCAGAGACTATTCTTTAATAAATCATCTATTACTTATTAATCAAACTCCAAGAACTTTCAGTTTTCTTGGGAAGCTAGGATGAACTATCAAATAGAAAATGAACATTAAATAATTTTGCCTGAAAAATTATAGTGACCCTTGTTATTGTCTCTTCAAAATAATAGGCTTATAAAAAGCATTTAGACTACACATTAGAAGACTTATATTACTTTCAAAAACTTCCCCTTTGAGGGTCCAAGTAAATATGTTTAGCAATCTCTAATGTGTGCAAGGTTTTTTTTTTTTTTAATGTCATCCCCAAATCTCTTGTGTTTCAGCAAGGGCACATTTCTTTTTATTTTATTTTCAGTAAGGATGTAGATCAGGAAGTTATCATCCTCTTTAGATAGCTTTAAAATATATAAAGACAACACTTCTGAAGAATATTTAAAATTCTCTCATGTCAAAATATAAAAATCTCACAAAGTTCTAGATTGTAATAATTTTTGAAGCTTTTAAAGTAAACTATTAAAAGCTACAATTATTCATCCCAGCAGAAGCATTTAACTTGTCCTTAAAATTGTAAGGACTAAAGTTACAGGTTCTGAAATGTACTGTCATTGTTGGAGATTGTTGAAGATGTTATAATGTATTTTCAAATTTTCAGTATAATTTCAACCTTCCCATTTTATATTTGTATAACTCAGGTGGTATTTTTTTAAAAAAATGTACACTATCTATCATATGAATCACCATTATATGTAGTTGTATGTCAATCTACTAACATAATCCATTTTCTACTTAATCAAAGCCTAATGATGAAGGTCTTCATTTCTCCGAATGCTTTTCCCTGACTGAAATCCCATTTACAATCCTCAGACCTCATGCTTGCATTTACTCCTCAGGTTACGTTTACTCCAGCCAAGTTACTCAGTGATTTTTATCTCAAATGAGTCTTTCTGTATTTCCTTCCATGCTATGTATCCCTTTCAAAGAAAGGTCAGCCCAATTTCTAAGAGATTCATGGAAATTGTAGTTCAGGAACGAATTCCAGATTTCTCTAATCAACTCGACTGTTACTTGTAAGGCAGACCTGGGTTAAAATTTGGGGTTCTTCAACATATTTTCTAAAAAGGTGGTAACAAATGTGGAAGTTCAGTAAGATTTATGGAAAAAGGAAGAAAAGGGAACTAATCCACTAAATTGAGTTCTTAAATGACAGGAATTTTATCATGTTCACCTTGGTTTCACCAACGCCTGGTATAGAATAAGTGTTTAAGAAACTTCAAAATCTTTTTTTTTCTTAATTTGGCACAAAAAAAATTTAATCTATACCATAAGTTTTTTTTATGAATTTCAATTTGACAAATAATTATTGTATATTTGCTATGTGTTAGATACTAGCTAGTTGGCATAAAAGGAGAAAAATATACAGTCCCTGTATTCAGGGAGTTTGAATTTCCTAGGAATCTGAACCAATACGTTGGCAATAACAATACAGTACCATTAGGATTATGATAAAGGAGGTACAGAGTTTTAAGAGCACATTTAAGAGAGATAACCTTAGTTCTTAGATTGCAGCCATGGGAGACAAGAAGGAACTTACAAGCAAAATGAAAGGTATACTACTTTTAGGGAAGAAAGGGCATGTACAAAATCCTACAGGGAAGAGAAGCTATGAGGTGTGGGTAACACAATAGTTTAAAATGGTAGCCTTCAGCACATGAGGAGAGTAAGGTTTAGAGATAGACCCAAAGAACAAGTCAACAGCCCATCAAAAACTTCAAGAGCCACGTAAGACAGTTTGGACTTTTAAGAATGTTGAGGGCACACCTGAAACTAAAGAAAAAAAAGTAAAAAGGAAAGAAAGAATATTGAGGGCATATTGAAAGCCTGTAAGCTGAGAATGGGGATAACATCATCAGATTTCAACCCTGGATATATCAGTCTTTTCAGAATGTCATATAAGAATGTGGAGAAAGGAGGCAGCATAGTGTATTGACTGCTTGAGATGAGTTGTGTACATATGGACTGAATCATCACTTTAGGTGTGTTTTATTTTATAATTTATTAATTTATCAATAAATTTTACTATATGTGTTCCAAAGTAAGGGAAGCATGCAGAAAATCTCTCTCAGTGAGAGATAAGACCAGAGCCATCAGGACAAGTGAGAATGCTGTTGGAATGATTATGAACTGTAGGTGGCCATAGGGTGGTGGCTGTAGGATGAGAAATTAGAATATAAGAAACTTTATGATTAATTGGATATTGGAGTGAGGAAAAGGAATGAGTCACAGCGCATTTTACAGCTTAGGCTTGGTAAATGGTTACTTTTTAGAGTATATTTTATCTTCATGAATTAAAGTGTCAGATCCTGGAGGACAGGGACTATTTCCCTCCCACTGACTGTCTCCAAGATAGGACTATCCTAGGGCAGGTTGTAGTGAATGGCTGGCCATCTCAAGTTAAAGAGCAAGGTCGAATTTGAAAATCTGCATGTGTTGTCTTCTTCCCTCAGAATTTGTGCAGTTCAACGACACTATCCTGAAGCAAAACTTTTAAAAATGAATATGAACAGAAAATAGGATGAGAGAAAGAGAATAAAACCATCATGTCAGAAATGAATAGCACAAGCTTTCTTTTCAAACTAAAAATCATCTGCACAGCAAAAGAAACCATCAAGAAAATAAAAAGATAATTTATGTAATGGGAGAAAATATTTACAAACCACATATTCGATAGAGGTTAATATCAAAATACACAAGAAATTCACACAACTCAATAACAAAAAAAAAAATAACCCAATTTTAAAAAATGATCAAAGGACGTAAATAACTATTTTTCCAAAAAGGACATACAAATGACCAAAAGATGCTCAACATCACTAATCATCAGGGAAATGCAAATGAAAACAAAATGAGACATCTCCTCACACATGTTAGAATGGCTGTTATCAGAAAGGTAAGAAATAACAAGTGTTGGCGAGAATGTGGACTTTTGTGTATTGTTGGTGGGAATGTAAATTGGTGCAACCACTGTGGAAAACAGCATGGAGTTTCCTCAAAAAATTAATAGAACTAAATATATATATATATATAAAATATATACACACATATATAAATATACACACAATAATATATCGGGTCTTCAGAAAAGTCATGACGCATGTTTGCAAGAGATGGGACTAGTTAATTTTTGGAAGTACTAGAGTCATTCGCATCTATATTATTGCTATGTTATTTGACAGCTAAATATTCTAGCTTCATTCTAAAAACAAATTGAGTGATTTGGTTGAGTTTTGGAGATTTTACAACAAGTTGAAGGTGTGTCACGTCCTGCGTGGCAAGGGCAAATGGGACACGAGAGGGGCGATGCAGATTGAATAAGAACAAGAGACAGAAGTAAGATTTAAGAGCGAGACCAAGGGACTCAGCCTTCAGAGATAGACTGAGCCACCGAATCGGGTCGACGCATGGTTTTTATTGATTATTTTCAAGGAAGTAAACTGCTGTGCTGTGAGTCATTAACCGTGTATTCTTGTGTGCCTTAAGGCCTTTTCCATTGACCTTTTCCCAGTGTACTCCAGCAAATGCTATGCCTTCGTACTCCACCACATTGCCCCAAGACATAATTACATGTCCTCCCAGGGGAGACAGCTGATATCATTCCATCAGGTCCCAGTCAGGCCGAGACGCCCCCCGAGAGAGCTTTACAGATATCATTCCATCTGGCCTCAGTTTTCCGAGACACTCTCTCGACTAATGGGTCAGAGGCTAATGCAGAGGGGGTGGTCTAAGAATCGGCTATAAGGTGACAAAGGTGGAAGTCCAAACTGTGCGTTTTTGCCATATTTTACTGTTTTACTTCCATAAAAGAAAGAACGCTTGTCAAGCTTGTGAAATGTTGCATAAAGTTTACAGTGACAATGCTCTACAAGAACGTCCATGCCAACGATGGTTCACGAAATTCCGTGCTGGTGATTTTGATCTCAGGGACACTCCTTGGTCAGGGAGGCCCACCGAGGTTGATGATGACAAAATAAAGGCATTGATCGAGTCAAACCCAGGTTACACGACACGAGAGATTGCAGAAACATTGAACATCCATCATTCAAGCACTCACGAACACCTGAAGAAGCTATGATATTAAGCAAGCTTGATATTTGAGTTCTGCATGAACTCAAAGAAGTTCATTTGACAGCGTGTATAAACATATGCAATATATTCATTAAACATGAGGAAAACAATCCTTTTTTGAAGCGACTGGTAACTGGTGATGAGAAGTGGATTGTTTACAACAATGTGGTCTTGGTCCCGACATGATGATTTGCCTCAAATGACATCAAAAGCAGACATTCATCAGAGGAAGGTTATGCTCTCAGTGTGGTGGGATTTTAAAGGTGTCGTTTTTTGAGCTCCTACCAAGGAACCAAACAATCAAT
>NW_017732125.1:278354-302369 GCF_001890085.2 Hipposideros armiger | reverse complement strand
TGACAACGCGAGACCACACACAAGTTTGATCACCCGTCAAAAATTATTGGAGCTTGGATGAGATGTGTTGCCACACCCACCATACTCGCCTGACCTTGTGCCGTCAGACTTCCACTTGTTACGCTCTCTTCAAAACTCCTCGCGTGGTATAACGTTCAATTCAGATGAGGCTGTAAATCAGTACCTTGTTCAGTTTTTCACAAATAAAGACAGGAATTATGAAGCTCACTGAAAGATGGCAAAAGGTTGTCGAACAAAATGGGCAATACATCATTGATTGATCTTTGTTCTTTATATTAATAAATGACCTTTGAAAAACATAGACAAAATACATCATGACTTTTCCGAAGACCCAATATGTATATATTTTAAATATATATATATATATATATATACCTATATAAAATAAATGCTTATAACACCCAAATTTGTCTCACCAGCCCAATTGCTCCCTGAAACATCTAACATGTATATCAAACTGACCACAGGACAGGGAAGGAATCTTACATTGTATGTTTCCAAACCAGAATGCCTGATACTACTTCCTGTTCCTTTTACAGCTTTCTCCATTTCAACTAATGGCAGCTCCTTATTTCCAGTATTTATGTCACAGGTCTTTAAGTCATATGTGCTCCTCTTTTTCTTCCATGTGATGTGTATTTCCAGCACTCTCACTGCTGCATTGTTGCTCCTGTTAAAATACTGAGTTTGATCATTCCTCATAATTATCAGAACCCTTCAATGGTTTGTCATCTGACCCTGAGAAAATATCAGTATTATAAGGACATTCCTCACTCTCTTCCTCATACTCTCCTATGACTCCCCATTCAGCACCTCCATAACTTTAGCTCTAACTTCTTTCTCTCTTTTCGCTCCAATCCTAGCCCACTGGCATCTCCTATGAGGCACACTCCCATCCAGACTCTTCAAGCCGCTCCTTGCTCTGCCTGAGGGCTCTTCTCCCAGACTGCTGCGTGTCACACTCCAAGTCTTTTCTGTCAGGGCTCTTCTGACCACACAAAATTGCTGTCTTTCTACTTCTTACTTCCCTCTTCTCCTACATTCTGCTCTTTAGCATTTATCACTATCTAACACATAATGTTAACTTATTTATTCAGTTTACAAGGATTTCTAACTGTTTCAGTCACTGATATAACCCAGGCATGGAGTGTTTGGCACTCTGTACATATACAATAAATATATGCTGAATAAAATGCCAGATTAGCAGTACTGATGAAAAGCTAGGAGACCTTTTAAAGTTGGGACTATTGCTTGAAAATATTAGGGAAGGTTTCAAAGGACAAGTTGCATTTGAACTGAGATTAGATGACAAGTTAGATTTGGGTGTGTGGACATGGGGGTGATGCCTTGCAGGTAGAGGTGACCATACACAAATCCAAAGATCATGGGAAATAAATGATGCAACAAGACCATTGTTATTTAACTGGGCTGGGGCATAGAAAGCATGAAAAGAAGAGGAGTAAGATAACTTAGGGCCTGTAAGATCAACAAAGAGTCTATTTGGGTATTCGAAGTGAGTATTTACCTCGTCCCTTCCTTGAGCAAACAGGCAGAACTTTGCCATGCTGCATTTAGATGTGAAACCTGCACTAGGAAATTAGGTGGAGTCACTGTAATATCTTCCTCTTTAAGAATTCTGCAGGCAACGAACGGCCTTTCTGCTTATCAAGCTGGCTGGGGGAAAACTGAATCAACATACCTCATTTCTTATTGAGGTAGACCAAATATTTTTTTATGCATATTTAGGGAATATAAATTTCAGTTCCAGAATTTTCAAACTCTACTCTTTTCTAAATAAGCCAGAAAATAATTATAAGCATACAGAAATAAAGTATTTTATTCCAAAGGGGTTTTACATATAAATATTTCACTAGAATTGCTCTTCTATACTTAGGACTTGCATTTGAGTTTGAGAAAAAGCAACCAGTCAATTTATGAAATGGGATTTGAGAGGAAATAGTCAAGCAAGAAGTCCCTCTCATGGGCAACAATCTTTCCACTTCCCAGTCTGCACCTCTTTATTTCTGCCTTGCTCAAACTAACAAAATTGTAGCCTTAATTCTCCAGGACCCCTGAAAGCATTCTCTTCTAACGAGGTTATTTTTCCTTTGTATTTAATCTTTCTTAGCTCTTATGAGATCAGGAACCCTCTCTTCCATTGCTTCCTGGATTTGACCTCTCTCACCATTTTTTTTTTTAAATCAGAGATAAATAGTGAATCATAAAAACATAAATTAAGTCAAAAGCAAACCTGGTAACATGGTCAAATAAAATAAGAATATCAAATGGCAGGTGCTTCAGAATAGTACTTTGGGCCTCTATATGTAATTAGCTGAGGCTCTTTAAGAATAATTTGTTCACCAAAAAGTAACTTAGCTGACATGTTTCAGTGTGTTATGTTATGTAGATCATGATTCAAGATAGTAATAATTATTATAAAATAATTACGTATCTATTGAGTACTTAGGACAAGCCAGACACTTTATAGGAACTCTCTGATGGAATCCTCACAACCTCCCTCTGAGATACAATATATTATAACCCCCAATTGACAGATGAAGGAAGTAAGGCAAAGCAATGTTAAGTTACTAACTCAAGTTCACAAAGCAAATGAGGTGGCAGACCCAGAACTCACAGGCCATCCGATCAATACAGAGTGCACACTTAACCATCCCACAACATCCCTATCTTCTGTAATAGACAGTTTCTCCAGTTATTATTGTGTAAAAGTGAGCTAGCATTATCTTGAATAATTATTTAATTTAACAATCTTTCAATGCCTGGAATGAGTAGCACAATTCTCTTAGCTTAGATAACTCAGAATAATGTCTAGATAACTCCAATGACTTTCCCATGAAAAAAGAAAAAGTTTCACCGATGAGGTAACAGATATGCAAAATATTACATATGCAATTGCCTGATGAGGGCATAAGATGAGCCCTTGCTCTATCTCCATCTTGCTCTGAAATTATCTGTGAGAAGAGTGTAATAATTAGATTTACCCTGTTCCAAGGACTGATGTATGAAGTGTATGTAGCAAGGGGAAGAGAGTAGATGAGATCACAACTTTAGAGCTAAGGAGTGTGGAATTTATTCCAATTACAATAGAAAGCAAGGGAAGAGTTTTCAGCAGTCAGGTTTTCTTTTAAAAGGATTTCAGCCTTAAACAAAAGGAAGAAATCCTTCAATTGGTGACAATAAGGGTGAACCCAGAAGTCACTACGTTAAGACGAATACTGTATGATCTTACTTATATGTGGAATCTAAAACAAATTTGTAGAAAAAGAGAGTAACAGTGGTTGCTAAGGGGAGGGGGAAATCAGGAGGAGCATCAAAGGGTACAAAGTTTCAGTTAAGTAACATGAATAAGTTCTGGATATCTAATGTGCAGCATGATGATTAGAGTTAACAAGTGTCAATAAAAGGTCAGTGTCAATTCAACACCAACAAAAATCCCAGTTTGGGGTGTGGTGAAGAAGGAAACTTTATTCGGTGCAAACAGTTCAATTGTAATACAGCACGGCTGTGAGAACAGCACAGATGTGGAAGAGTTCAATAGTGTTACAGCTCAATGATGAAGCAGCCTGGCTGTGGAACAGCACTGCTGTGAGGCAGCCCTGGGGCAAAGAGGCCACTCTCTGGCTAGACATTTCTGCTTTGCTCTGCCCTGCTGTACTTGTTCTTCTCTGTCCTGGTCCAGCAAGACATCTTCCCTGTTTTGTTTTCCAGGTTTCAGCTCCAGCAGAGGAAATGCAGTTTTCAGTCTTTGGTGGAAAGGGAAAATGCACTCCCTGAGCCAGAGGAAAGCTGACATATAGACAGAAGTCCCTGCCCCTGGTCTCTGATTAGTCCATCCTCATGCAAATGAGGACTCCAAATCATATCAGTTTGATTGGTCCAAAAGGCACTGTTCTGATTGGTCGGTAAAGATGCTAAGGGATAGAGCTGTGTAGCTCTGATTGGATAGGGATAGTCTCAGTTTTATTGGTTGGAATACAATTCCAGGAACTCCTTTATAAGGGCTGACTCAAATGGCAGGAACACAATACAGGCAGGCAGTTCAGGCTTCTCCCTGAAGCAACAGTTTGCAGGAGAGGCCCTTATGTAGAAATGGCGCTAGGCTCTGTTATTTAACTTGAGCCCAGTTAGCCACTAGAAGCCCTTCTTGGTAGGTATCCTCTTTCTCAGAGTCCACACAATGCTGCATTATATACTTGAAATTTGCTAAGAGGGTAGATCTTTGACCACCAGAAAGTATTTTGACCACAAGAAAGAAGGAAAGAAAGAGAGAGAGAAAGAGAAGAGGGAGGGAGGGAGGGAGAGAAGCAAATGGCAACTATGTGAGATAATGGGTATGTTAATTGGCTTGATTGTGGTGATCATTTCACGATGTATACAATATATCAAATCATCAAGTTGTACACCTTAAATATATGCGATTTCTATTTGTCAATTATACCTCAATAAAACTGAAAAAGAGAAAAACTCCACTACCATAACAAAAAGGATTTTCCTTGGCTATTGCATGGAGGTTTCTTGAAGGACTAGATATGGAAAGAAGAGAGTGGTGGAAGAGGGCAGAGGGCTGTTGCAAGAGTCCAGGTGGTTGACGATGTCACCTTCAGACTTACCAATACGTTGGCTGTGAGTGTGAGTAAAAAAAGTGAGATTCAGACCCAGGTTTATCTTATTCAAAAGTTTACAACATTTCCACACCTCCACAGTCTCACCCGTCATAGCGTATTTATTAACTTTAAAAAAAATACAATATAAAACTTTAAGCCTAGTGTTTCTCCTGGCATCTTCATCGCTTTATGATTTATCATGCTTAGCTCCCTAAAACCCAAATGCAGTTTTAGAGTGTGATTATTCATTTAAACAAAAAAGATAATGCATGGGGATGCATGAAAATTAATAGGTACTCTGAGAGGTGATCTATTCTCAAATTTGAACTTGGCAATGCAAGTAGGTATATGCAGTAGATGAGCCAATTACTTTCAACAAGACAGAAAGCATGTAACCTGTTGTTGTTTTTTTCGTTTGTATAAATAATTTGCAGCATTCCAGACCTCTTTCTCAAATTTAATAAAACCACAAAAGGATTTTGAATATATTTCAAGGAACATTTGTTTGCCACCATACATTTTTTAAAAAATTATAATAAAGATCATGGCTAGAATACATGTCTCAGGGTATACTTTTATCTTTGGGAAAGTGTGCAAACTTTAATAATTTATAGACGAGTCAATATGAACTTCGTTCCTGCAAGTCATGAATGGTAGAGCTACAGAAATCAGACTTACCAGTACAGAAGTATAAAGTCCATTAATAATGGGAATTTATTACAAGGTATGTGATACTAAAAAAATGCTAGTGCCTGGACCCCATGTCCAGAGAGTTGGATTCAGTCAGTTGGAGGCTTTGAGGAATCCCATGCATTGGTATTTAGATTTTTTTCCCTCAGATAATTTTTAATGTACAAACAGGGTTGAGAACAGGGCCTGAGGGCAGAAATTTAATATTATTTTAAATTTTTCTATAATATCTTAGATCAGAAACCCATCCATTTTCTAAGTTAAAAGAGCTCTCTTACTCTGGCAAAAGTCAGGAAGGAAGTGCCATACATGGAAAATACAAAGCTTTCATCATGTACAGGTGTGCGCACGCACGCACGCACGCGCGCACACACACACACACACACACACACACACACACACACACACACACCTGCACATGCATAGTAATGGATTAAAGGAGAACTTTTAGAATTCTACAACCAGGGGGAGCATACATATATATCTAACAGACGTAAAGCATAATTTCTGTCATAAGTCAGGGGGAAAGAATGCAATTTAGAGTCAGCACAAGTCTTTGTGAAGCAATACCAAATGGGTTAGAAGAGGGAATGTTGTGAAAATAGTGATCATGCACTAAGATTTCCTTAAATTTCTATTTTAGTCCCATATTCTATTTTTTTAAATGTTTTTATTTCTATTTTTTAAATAAGTGCCAGGGTTTGAAGGTATTGGGCATTCTTTTTTTTCTTTTCTTTTCTTTTAAAGATTTTATTGGGGAATCGGGGAAGGGGAACAGACAAGTTGCTGTCTTTTTGTTCTTCAGTCTATTTGTGGAGGACGTCGCTCCACTGGCCCATGTTGGTATTATCATTGCGCTCTTCCCGGGTGAGGCAGTCGCTCAGTGGCCATTGGACAGCCACCCATGGCGGCTCTTGGCAGCTCACACCAGCTGCTGACCGCTCATGCTGGCTGCCAGCCACTCATGGTAGCTTATGGCAGCCCATTGCAGCAGGGGCTACAGCCTACGCCGTCACTGGTGACTCATGGCAGCCCAGCTTCAGGTCAAGCTGTTTTTCACCATCTTAGCTTAGAGAGTGGAGCATCACTGGCCCTCCTGTGGAATTGGAACTGGGGCCCTGCTGCTCAGAGCTGGCATCCCAAGCCAACTCTTAACCAACACGCCACTCAGCCAGCCCCCATATTCCGTTTTTAAATATTTACTAAAGATGGAGTTTTTAGTCACATTAAGATATCCTCCCCATTAGTCCTTCACCAGCTTTTACTAGTCTTGCCCCAGCACTTGCTGCCTTATTAGCTAATGACTGAAACTCATTAATGAATTGAATTCAATTTAACAAGGAATTAATGAAGCTCTACTTGACAAAATGAAGTCAATATAAATCACACAGAGGCAGTTTCCCCTAAACATGATGACCAGCTTCATGAGTAATGAACTGGTAGTAAGTGCTCTATCAATGCCTGGTCCAAAGGGAATGCAGCTAAACGGAAAGTAGAATTTTTGAATAGGTACATCCTGGGTGTGAGAGAGCCCTCTTAGAAGTCCCCTGAGGCCAGTTTCTTCGGCTTTCTAGTAGATGTAAAATAAATGATTTTGTAGAAGATCCAGAAGCACCTTTCAGATACTACCTGGAGGAGCACGAAGTCCCAGAAACATGGAAATTCTAGAACAAAAAATTAAATCAGGCCCTATAGAGCAAAGGGGAATGCAAATACGAAATTAACTTTTGTAATAGAAACAGGATGATTCTTAGCTAAGAAATTTTATAGTGAAAATCTTGAGACTGAGTTTCTCAGGGGATGAAATGAATTTGTTATCATTTATGAATTCATCCATTCTACAATTATTATTGAGCACCAAGTAGCCTCAGGACTTTATGAACTCAGAGAATAATAATCAGAATAGACACAAATCCCTGCTTTCTTGCAACTTTAATTTAAGAGCAAACAAACAAAACCAGCCAAGTAAATAAGTGTGCTATGTAGTTAGAAGATGATAAAGGCTATGAGAAAACCATTAATACAGGATAAGTGTATTGGAGAATGGGGGTGAGTCGCAAATAAGGTGATGAAGAAAAGCCTCCTCAAGAAGGTAACATTCCAGCAAAGATTTAAAGCTGGTGAGGGAATTAGGTTATGTAGATGTTTAAGGAAATGGGCACAAGGTTGGGTACACTTTTGAGATGGGAGAAATAATAGTACATTTATGCTCATGGGGAAAATCTAGCAGAGAAAGAAAAACATAATAGTGAAGAAGAGAGAGGAGAGAATTGCCGCAACATTGAGTAGTGTAACAGAGAAAGTGACCTAGTGAAC
Organism: Hipposideros armiger; assembly: GCF_001890085.2. Taxonomy (NCBI): domain Eukaryota; kingdom Metazoa; phylum Chordata; class Mammalia; order Chiroptera; family Hipposideridae; genus Hipposideros; species Hipposideros armiger. The sequence goes on along the minus strand of NW_017732125.1, from coordinate 294,717 downwards.
ATATGGAGGGATAGTTTTATTTATTTATTTTTTTTTTATTTTTGCCTGACAAATATTTTACACTCTTGACATGGCTTCTTCTTTAAGTTCTCAGTCATAGGACCTCTGTTCAGCTAGACTTCAGATGGTTCTCCAGGTGGATTGATCTATTGGGTTGTCGGAAAACTCATGATGCAGTTTTGCAATGAAAAACATAGAAAAAATACATCATGACTTTTCCGACAACCCAATATAATTTAGTTATACTTTTAATACTGTCACAGGAGGCGGCAAGCTCAGTGTTTATCTACTCCGCCATCTTGGATCCACCTCTGGAGGGATATTAGAAAGGAGCATGGACTCTGCTCGTACAACAGTTGGAAAAGCAGAGAGCCACAGCTTTTTTGTTCCAGACTGGAAATTCACACATTGGAAAGTCCCTTCCTCAGAGCATGTACATGGCAGTATTAAATAATTTCCATCTTCTACATTTCTCTTCTCTAAAGAAAAATGCAGTTTAGTTTGTGACCTATTGTGGCCACTGATTATATTGGTGGAAAGTGAGAAAATATTGAATATTAGTAAAACTCAGGCTCACATGCAAAAACCACATCGAGAATAGAGTGAATGTCCTAACATCATCCATCTCTGTATCACAAGCTTTCAAGTTTTTTACCAACTGGAAACCGAGTGGTTTGCTGTAACCCACACTATAAAGGCTGTGTGTTGGAGAAACAGAATGTCCATACTACTCCACAGAGGTGTATTCCTGTGATCTGCTTTGCTGCTGAGAGGAAGAAGATCGAAGTCTCTGGTTGAAGCAGTCAAGTCAATGCACTGGTTTAGGGGAGACCCAGTTGCTGACAAGTTTGAATAAAGGTACATGATAAAGACCCTTCCTTCATGCTGCCGCTGCTCCCTGTTACTACAGTGGCCAGCCCAAGCCTTTTCTCTCAGCCTTCTCCTCCAAATTTGGTTCTCCCATCAAGTCTTTTTGCCTTTGGCACAATGAATCTGAGAAACAAACTCACATGCATTCATCAGAGTATCTTAATATACTGACCTTCTCAACATTTGCTTTATCAACAAAGTTCAATTAATTTTAAAAAAGGACCAACTGGTGGGAAGTACTGGGGGCAACTTTTAAGGAGAGACAGTCTTGAATAGCTCTCATGTCTGGGTATGTCTATCATTTGATTTTCTCTGCTTGCTGCATTTTTTTCCCCTTACAACCTATTAAGTTATATGTAAATAATCTTAATCAATTCATCAGATCAACAAGCAGTTATTGACCAGGTGTCAAGAACTCTGCTTATTCTTAGCACAGGCTACTGAGATGACATACTGTCCTGTCCTCAAGGGGGTGCAGCCTAATTGAGTTGTGACAAAGTCACAAACGACTGCTCTTCCTACAATAGGATGAATACAATGACAAACACATGCCCCTGATGATGCTGACACACAGAATAAAATACTTAACAGAATCTATGGGTTCAGGGAACGCTAGAGACTCTCAAGAATTCAAGGGTGAAAATGAATGAGCCCGACCAACAAGGGTAGGAAGGTCATCATCAGAAGGTCAAAAGAAGATAGATGATAGATAGATAGATAGATAGATAGATAGATAGATAGATAGATAGATAGAGATAGCAACTCTGGTTTCTGTATTCTTGTTTTGATGACCTGCAATTTAACATGCAACAATGCCTAGTTGAATGGAACCAACCCTTCCAAGCTAGATAAAGACTACCTTGCATGGTAACATTGCTATAAGACTGTTCTATTCCCCAGGATACTGTCCTTGAAGAAATAAACCTGGGCTTTAGAGGAGAAAACGTTATAAGTTATAACTGGAATACACTATTTTCCAGTCCAATTTGTTTTTAACAGAGGCAGAGAGTTATGGCAAAAGCCATTCTCTACAAAAATAAATTGAAAAGTTCTACAGAGTTCAAGTGTTGACTACATAGTGAACTGGCTATGGAATTTTCAGATGTGTTTTTGCTTTGAAGATATATTGACATCAAGGTCCCTTGAAAAAATATAATCATTCTTTTGAAATCATTTTTAATATACCTTATGTGATACCGATTGTGTCATTTGTCCAAAGCTTTTATTTCCCTTTGAACTTTCCACTGAAAGTCGATCTGAGCAAGAACCTGTGTCAAGTTGTAAAAATAAATATTTCTGACAGCCTTAAGGATGTTTAAATTTGAAAAAAAGAAAAAACTGTGATAATTGATAATTCTACTTTATAAAAAGCATAATATGTATTTTAGAATCTCCAAATGTTCACTCCAATAGCACTATGGAGTAACTATGTTTCATTATCAAATGAATGGACTACACAAAAGAAATTGGCCTACTGAGAATTGATTTGTCACTCAGAATTTAATATTTCAATATCATCATGAAGCTGTTTTGAAAAATAATATCCCTTTTTTATCTGAAGATAAAATTCTACTGCTATCATAAATGTAGAAGTTAAAAGTAGTTTCAATAACACAATTACAAATATAAAACCTCTGAACCTATTTTTATATTGTGCTAGTTGTATAGCACTGATGTCTAGTTGCCACTGTCCATACACCCTGCCAAGACAATCAAGCAAAGAAACAATAAGGAAATAAGATAACAAAATTCCCACTCCTACTACTAACATGTTGAACTACACAAAGATAGTGGCTGATGCTCAGATCTATGTAAGTTCTTTGCCAGTATCTATACACTTCGCACACTGGTGGAATGGGCTCTGAGAGTTTCTGTACAGAGCATATTTCTGGGGTTTTATCTTTTAAGAGTTTGACACTGCTCTGTATTCATTTACTATGATGTGAACAACTGAGTTTTTCTTGGCCATCTTTCCCTTTATATGATCTTATCTGTCGGTGTTAACAAGTAGCTCTTCGGTAGATGATTAATAATGCACATTGTTGTAGAATAATAACAGAAAGACTAAGTGATGACATGTTTTGGTGATGTGTACTTCCCAAATCCTTATGTGCATTCTCCCATTTCAGTGTAAAGACCCTGAAGCATGCAAAGAAAAGACATCTCTCTCCAGTCTACACATGAGGCCACCAATGCCCTCGAGAGTTTCTGGACACTTTCAATTATCTTGTGTTTCACTTTCAAGTGTCAGAATTTGCCAGCTCAGTACACAGTCCTTTAACTAGTTCTCAGAACTATGATTTATGTGTAACAAATATCTTATATATATATGATTTATATGAGCAATACCATACTGTGTTAATTTCCTGATATGTAACATGATCTACCGAAAAAAAATAAATCACTAGACTGGAGGAGAGAATATCTCGATTCAAGCTCCAATTACTGATTTTGCCTTGTTTCTCTGTCTTGGTGAATGGCACTTCTGCCTGGCCCAATGACCAAAGCCAGACCTGAGTTTCAGCTCAGACAACCCCCTTCCCTCAATTTCCTCACAAATTAATCATGTCTTGCTAGTTCTACCTCTTAAATTTCTCTCAAATATGTCTACATCTCTTGATAACCCCACCATCATTTTGATAGTCACTAATTATCTCTCATCTAAATATTGTTTCCAAGCTGTGGCAACACAAGACTGACTGTGATTTGTGTGTGCGTGCGTGTGTGTGTGTGTGTTTGTGTGTGTGTGTGTGTGTGTGTAGGTACTTTGTTGTCCTAATTGTATTAGCTGTTTATTGTTGTGTAATAAATCATCACATGCTTCACAGCTTAAAACAACATATGTTTGCTATCTCACAGTGTCTATGAGTCATAATTAGGTATGGCATAGCTGAGTCTTTGGCTTTAGGTCTCTCACAATACCAAAATAAATATGTTTCATCAGAAAGCTCAACTGGGGAAGGATCTGCTTCCAAGCTCACGTAGTTGTTAGCAGGATTTATTTGGGTCTGTTGGACTGAGAACCTTAGGTCTTTGATATCTGCCAGTTACTGGCTACTCTGCGTACCTGGCATGTGGTCCTCTCCATAAGGCAGAATGCAACATGGCAGCTTGTTTCATCAGAACCAATAAGGGCTAGAGTCCAATTGAAAATCTTCAGCAAGACTGAAGCCAGAACCTTATGCAATTGATTTACAAAAGTGACATCCCATCACCTTTAAGATATTCTGTTAGCTAAAAGCAAGTCACAGGTCCTGCCCATACCCAAGGGGAAGGGATTACAGAAGATCATGTGTACCAGAAGAAGGGATCATTGGATACCATCTTAGAGTCAATTGGCCACACTCGTCATTCCCTTCAGTTTCTTTTTTTTTTTAGATTTTATTGGGGAATTCAGGGAGGGAAACAGTGTTGGGGAATTGGGAAGGTGAACAGCCAAGTTGTTGTCCTTCAATCTTAGTTGTGGAGGGCATAGTAAGTTCAGCTCCAAGTCCAGTCGCACTGCTCAGCTCAAGGTGCTGTGTTCAATTAGTTGTGGGTGGGCATAGCCACCATCCCATGTGGGAGTGAAACTGGCAGCCTTGTTGTTAAGAGCACACGCTCTATCCTTTGAGCCACCCAGGTGGCAGCTCGGCTCAAGATGCCAAGTTCAGTCTTTAATTGCGGGTGGGCATAGCCCACCATTCAAACCGGCAGCCTTATTGTTAGGAGCACAAGCTCACACCAGCTGAGCCATTAGCTGAGCCATCCTGCCACCTGTTGGCAGCTCAGCAGCAGCTCAGCTCACGGCGCAGCATCACTGGCCCATGTGGGAATTGAACTGGCAACCCTGTTGCTCAGTGCTCACACTCTTGAGCAAGCTTTTAACCAACTGAGCCACTTGGCCAGTCCCTCCCTTCAGATTCTTAAACTTCCCATTGTAACACATACTCTAGCTAAAAATGTCTGCAGTCTATACAAAAGTAGTTTCAAGGAAAATCTCTAGGGATGCAGGTGTTGACAGGGACACTGTATACTTCCTTATTACCCTTTATTTCTCCTTACATAGCCCTAATCACATTCTATTATTGTATAATTGTTGTCTCACTTCTACACCAGACAAAGACCTTGGTTGTTTTATTCATCACCAGTACCTAGCACAGAGTCAACTATTGTGTTGTCAGAAAAGTCATGATGCATTTTTGCAACGAAAAACATAGAAAAAATATATCATGACCTTTCCAACAACCCAATATACAGTAGGTGTTCAAAATATATTTCTTGCATAAATGAAGGAATAACTTCATCGTTCTGAGATGCTCTGTGCGATGATGACACATTTGCTCTCTTATTTACCTTCATAAGATTGATAAACCCCTCAGACTAGATTACTTTAATACATCAATTGTCATTATCACCAATGAATGCATCGAAATTCCTCTAGAAGTTATTTCTGCTTCTAACACCTTCTAAGAGTAGTAATGAGCACTCTTAGTTAATAACTGCATGTATTTGCCATAAAATTACCTCTTTCTTGATTCAAGGAGACACTCTTTATTTCCAGCATCCCAGTATTCAATAACCAATCCCATGTTCATATTCTCTATATCCATCACAAGGGTGAAGACTACAGTTCAAATATTTTACCACCATCCCCTTTCGTAATTGAAGATTTTCAGTTTTACTGCTCTATCGTCATATGGAAAATGCCCACGCACCTGATTAGTTGGCTTTGCCTAGACTTCCTCCAACTGTATTACATGTGCTTTAGGTACAATGAACAGAATTTTACACAGGTGCACAGTGGTTTTTTTCAAGGGAACACAAAGTTATTACTGAAAAGTTAAAATATAAAAATAAAGATGGTGCAATTTATGTAAGATATTTTAATTTACTAATAAGGTCAAAATAAGTACACAAGGTAAGAAATGACAACAGGTAAATCACAACATACATACAGAGAATTAGAAAAATAATTTGAGATTACATTTTTTTCAAATATATGCAAATGAGATTCAAAATATACTGAAAGTAATAACTTCCAGGGAAAATGTAAAATACAAAAATCAATCCCAGAAGATATTAGAAACTTTAAATTATTTAAATAACAGAGAAGACAGAACTTTGCCAGGAAACAACCCTATAAAAGGTTTTGCTTAGAGACAATTTTGCAGCGTAATTTTGAAAAGAAAAATAATTGAGGATTTGATAACTCAGATTATCTCTGAATTGTTCCAGTGTAAAAAAATGGAGAAAAACATCCACAGCGGTAATTGTGCTTGATACAGAGAAATCATTCCTATTCAAGGATCCAGACAGTGATGACCAGACACTATCACCAAAATGTTTGAACATCATTCTGGAGGAACTAGCAAACAAAATTAGACAAAAGCAGAAATAAGAGTTATAAAATTTGGAAAGAAGAAAATAAAAGTGACTGTTGTCTGAAATAGATAATATTAAATGTTTAAAGTCTCAAGAAAAACAACTAAAAACCATGACAAACAATAAAATAATTTTGTAAGATGATTAGTCACAAAATGAATACAGAATATAGCCTTGCTGTAGTCATCAACAACCAGATAAAACATTGTGGGAAAAAATTCCAAAACAATAGTAACAAAACAACCAAAAAGGGGAAAATTCCTGGTAATAAATATGCAGAATCTATATGAAGAAAACTTTCTAAATTCTATTAAGAGGCCCAATATAAGCCTTGAATAAATAAGAAGATATTACCTGTTTCTCTATATGAATCTTCAACATCCTATAAATATCAATTACCTAAATGAACTTAGTCTTTTGAGATGGATATTATAAAGCTACAGCTTAAAAAAAAAAAGTCTAGCTCTGACACCAAAATAGGTAGACAAATGATGGAACAAAACAGATGGTATGCTGTTTTGCTCTGATATCCAAAACTACCCACACTTACTTTTCTCCTATGTGAATGGCATAGAACTATATTTCCCAGCCTTCTTTGTCCTCCACAGTCTTCTGGTTGGGTTCATCCAACGAAAGGCACTGGCAGAGCTTGGCAGGGAGGAAGGTGGGAAAAAATCCAGGATATATCTTAAGCGCTTGCTCTCTATAGCTCCTGATTCTGCTGGACAGCCACTGCATCCCTTGAAATGGTTGTCTCTCAACAAATGCACGACCTCTGGGCTCTAATTACTAACTTCTTGCTTTATCACTATAGCAGTAGTTGTGTCAGCTTCCTGCTGTTGCTAATCTCTGAGTTGTTTCATTGTCCCCTGTTTGGTGCTCCTATTTTTTCCCCACATGTGTAATGAATTCCTTGTATAGTTCTCCATTTGTAATACCTAGAGTGATCTCCGTTTTCCTGCCTAGACCCCAGCTGTTCTGCTGCCATTGTATATCAGCAGAGTACCAGACACCATTCAACAAATTGTGTTGGGCAAATATTTGGAAAAAAAATACTATTAGTCCATCTCATTTCTGACAACAAAACAAAATCCTTAAGAGTTCAACGATTTCCATTTGAAAACATTCTATAAATATGCTACAAGAAATCACAAAAGAATAAAAACCTTCCTAAGTGTGACACAAAACTCAGATGTGGAAGAAAAGTCAGATAAATGAGACTACAAAAAAATAAAAAGAAACCACAAAACAAAAGTGGTGAAAACAATGTCAAACTATAAAATACACACTGACAATGTACATTACAAATAATAGGCTAATTTTCTTTGTATAAAACCTGCTGCAAGGCTCCAAAAACAATAAACAGTATTCAAAAAATGAGCGAAGAAAGGCATGACTGAACAGCTCACAGGAGAAATATAAATAGATGTGAAATATCTCAAATACATAAAAAGATGTTAAATCTCACTCACAATAAAAGAAAAGCAAATTTAAACTATAATGATATACCTATCTGGTGAGAAATATATGATACTTTATAGAAAAAGGGTACTTCATCCATTGCTAGCATGATAGACAGATCTCTTCAGAAAGCAATTTGGCAATATCTATTAAATATAAAAATGTACACTCTAGTTCTAGCAATTCTAATTCAAGAAATTTAATCTTGTACTACAGTTGCTTTGCAATTGGAAATATTTATTAGGATGCTTATTGTTGCATTGTTAATACTAGTAGTAAAAGACAACATAATCTCAATGTCTAATAGAAAATTATAGTATGGGTATGCAATGAAATATTATGCATCATTAAAATAGCAGCAGCTCTCTAAGATATATTATGAATACTAACAAGCAAAACACAGGACAGTATATGTGGGATACTACCTTTGATTTTAAAATGTGTTCAGAGATAGATTCATGATAGCTGCATAAAATATCTTTGAAAAGGTAGTCAAAACATATTAGTGGGAAAAAGAGTGACTATGATATAGGGAGGGAGATGTTTAACTGTAAACCTTTTGAATCCCTTGAATTTTTCAATGATGTGCTCGTGTAACTTTAAGAATTTAAAAATATAGTATTTCAAGTTGAATTTATTTTAGAGTAACTCTCAGTTAAGAAACCATGTAAGGGTAAAAGAGCTGGAAATAATTTAAATTTCACAAATGGAGATATTTCTTTGAGTTCTAATATGAGTTTTGAAATGGAATTTTTTTCATGCCTGGTCAAAAAATCCCCAGTATTTTCTTTTTAAGTATTCATCTGAATACAACATGAAATTCTCTGTTCTGCATCACTTTATCTCAATAATCTATAAAAGATTGTAAGAAGTCTGTTCAGATGTGTCTGGCTGTGGCATACAAATTCATTTCTACCATCACCTCATTTTTTTTTTAACACCTCAGATACTAAACAAAGCAGCATGGCAGCAGCCCAGCAGAGTACCTGGCACTGGTCCTTAGTATCTGCTCAGCGAAAACGAAGGGTAATGCGACCACTGATCAAGCGCCGAATATGAACTATGTGCCAGAAACTTTACCTTTATGGTCTCTAACCCTTAGAATTACTCTAAAATGTTCTGCATTTTACTGATGAAAAAACTGGCACTCAGAGAAATCAAAGTGTGTCCCACAAGGTTGATGCAGAATGCAAGCCAGACCTGACCAATGGAAGCCGATGCTCTTCCCACCACTTTACTCTCGTTCTCCAGTATTAGATTTCAATATGCATTTTATTTCTGGAATCCCCCATTCATTCTTACTAAGTAAACAGTTCCTCCCAGAACATTTTTTCCTATGCCAACCTAAGCCCTCAAACACATTCTGAAGAACAGACACTTTGCTCTGGGTCAATGTAAACAAACAAAATATTAAACCCAAACAGAAGTTTCCTTGATTAGCTCCTCTCTTCTCATCTATCTCCATTAACATCAAACACACACACACACACACACACACACACACACACACACACACACACACTCACACACACCAATCCTAAATTCCACTTTATGCTACAAAGCCAGACCACAGGGTTGACTCTAGATTACACTGTCAGAGTTCTCTAACCTTCTTTGCATTGTCTGTGCTCATACCTCCACCAATTCAAATCCTTTCTCTCTGCTCAAATGACTACTGCCCTTTCTCTCATCAAAACTCACTCTCATATCTTTCATTCAAAATCAAGTAAAAATAATTCCTAGCAACACATATTTGAAAGGCTTTTTTGTTTGTTTGTTTGTTTTTAGTCCCATAGGATTTCAATAGATGCAATGGTGGGATAAGTGGTTTGGTTAATATTGGGATGAACAAAACGTAATGCTTTTACTGAAGGACTTCTTGCTGTTTAGCTTGCTAATATGCATTGCAAAGAGTAGCCTACAGCAAGCAGTAGCTTCCAAGCTTAATAGACTATGTATTCCAAAGATAACCATTTGAGAAAGAATTAGAATTTAAGTACTCTAAACTCTTGTTCTTCAAAGTGAGATGCTAAGAGCACACAGCCTGACGTCAGAATATACTTTAGAAATTATGTGCCTATAGTATTTTCTGTTTGGGTATATTTGCAAATGTAAATAACTTAAGACAAATGAGAAACTTGTATTAGTCTAAAATACTGGGTAGGAAAACATTTGAGGGAAATTAGGTTTTCCCTAATTTTCTGCATTTTACTGATTAGCCATAAGAAGGTCCACTTGTAAGATTGGCATATTTTTTTTTCTTTTGGTTCAAGTTTTCCCCAACCCACCCTGCATTTGCTCAGTATAATTACCTTATGCTTACCCCTCCCAAATAAAAATAAACACTAAACTCTTAAAAAAAAGAAAAAAAATGTTGAAACTATATTAACATACACTCAAACTATGTTTCAAAGGTAAGAAATTCAAACTACAAGTTAAGTAATATGTGAAAAATAAATTTCACCAAAATATTCTGATACATTTCTAAACATTGAGATATAACCCTAATTATCTTAAACAATTAAACTGGTAAGGTACAGACAATTCTTACATAAATGAATTAAGCCCAGAGAAGAGCTTTTTCATGTTAGGGCAGTGCTCCTCAAATTAATATGCATAGGCATCAATACAAGGGTAATCTTGGAAAATGCTGATTCAGTAGGCCTGAGGTCGGGCCTTAGATTTTGCATTTCTTGTATGATCCCAGGTGATGCTAACGTGCTAATCTGCAGACACTTTGAATAGCAAGGGTTTTGAGTACATGATATGTCCTAACTCTTGCTCAGAATGGTTATCTCCTGAAAGCTTAGTGATATGGATACATTGTGTATTAATTATGAAGAGGCTGTGCTAAACAACAGAACAAAATACACACCGAGAATTGATGCAGGATTCTTTTGCCAAATAAGTAGACCTAGCAAATTAGTGGACCTCTGGAAATAAGCCAAAAAGGCAGCATTTTTGCTCTGCACACTCAACTCATTTTAGTATTTTTATTCAACATGGCAGCAAGAGACTGAATATCCTCAAATGGCTTCTGCTAATTAAGAACTGTGGACTGTTGAGTGACATACCCTTCCCTCCTAGCCACCTGGTTGGGCCACTAGCCAAGAATTGAAAAGTTACAGGAAAGATGCCAAGCAGTGAGAAACAACTTAAGGTAGTGCCAGATTTGATGATTTGAATATACTTCCTGTTGATTATCAAAAGACACTTTCTATTATTATAGCAAATAAATTCAATTCCACCCTCTCAGTTGGACTTTCTTTTCCTCTGCCTCCCTTCTAAATTACCACTAGCAGAGGTTGACTACAGTAATATTTCAAGTAGATTGCATAATGTTTTCATGTTGCTAACTTGCTCCCTTGTCTCCTATTTGAATCTATTTTTTATTGTCTTGATGAATACACTTGATTTTAGAATTGTGTAGCCCTAAAGCTATTTATACAGGTCTTGAAAAATGCTTGCTCAAGACTATTTGACTTCTGAAATTGTTGGGCTACAGCCGACACCACACATTTCAAATGCCATTGTGATTTCAGTGACTTACAATGTCATGTTATCAAAACCTTTAACTCATATTTGCAGAATTCGTACCTGAATGACACTGATTAAGCAGCTGGGCCACTGAGCTCTTCTAAATGCAGGCAGCCACTTCCTCTCTTGCTGCCAAGGAGATGGGAGCCTCCATCTCTCACTTGACTATTTCACTGTTGCTTTTCCACTGTTTCCTTTTAAATTATGCAGCTAGACATAACTCAATCCCATTACCACAAACTCCAACAGAGATTGTAGTCCCTTATTGCTGTGGATGAACTAGAAATTCCCTGGTAGCAGTGCTGTGAGAATAAGAATGCCATCAGCTGGCTCCAATGAGTTTTGGTTATTCTAATATTTTTGCTGCAATGGGATTTGAACTACAAGATTTAACCTGGAGGGACCCAGGACTGTGACTCCAGTATCTATATGAGCTATATAACCTTGGTCTGTAATCCTCTTGGTTCCAATAAGTGAATGTGCTGAGAAGCTAACCTTTAATCTCCAAAAGGAAGAATGTTTACTTCCCAGAACCATTTTTAGATTTACAGAAATGTGCCAATTACTACTGCCTTTAGAGTATGAACAATTTACAACATTAACTCAAATTTTGCTGCATCCCTTTTACACCCTAGACTAACAAAATTAAAAAAAAAAAACAGCTCAGGATTCTAAAAGTCACTGCATAAGGAATTTGTAATTTTCTAAATGGAGGGAATTCTACACAAATTGTCTTCCCATGTAGTGTTATCTTTTTGGCCCATGTTGTTATTGTGATCTTTTTGGTAATTTTATTATTTTTATTAGACTTACTGGGGTAACGTTGGTTAATAACATTATATAAATTTCAGGTGTACGACTTTATAATACGGCATCTGTATACTCCATTGTGTGCTCCCCACCGGAAGTCTAGTCTCCATCTCCATATATTTGACCCTTTTAGTCCTCCCCCTCTTCCCCCTCCACCCTTTGAGAATGCCCACTCTGTTTTCTGTATCTAAGTTTGGTTGTTATGAATCTTGAGAGTATTGTGATAACTGAAATCAGTCAGACAGAAAACAACAAGAGGTGTATGATTTTACTCATATGTGGAATATAAAACAGAAAGTAACAAATGAACAAACAAAACACACATACAGTGTCACTTTTAAGCAGCTTTTTTCATTTTTTATTTCAAAATAGTCCTTTTTACTATCAGGATCAGTATAATATTTTTCTTACAATCAAGAAATTATACTAAGGAGCAATAACATTTCATTCTTTTTTTTTTTAAAGATTTTATTGGGGAATTGGGGGAGGGGAACAGCATTGGGGAATCGGGGAAGGGGAACAGACAGGTAGACAAATTGCTGTTTTGTTCTTCAGTCTAGTTGTGGAGGACATCGCTTCACTGGCCCATGTTGGTATGATCATTGTGCTCTTCCAGGCTGAGGCAATTGGTCGCCGGTCATTGGTCAGCCACTCACAGCGGCTCCCAGCAGCTCTCGCCTGCTGCCAGCCGCTCACGCTGGCTGCCAGCCACTCACGTAGCTCACCGCAGCCCACGCAGTGGCCGCTGACTTACAGCAGCCCAGCTCCAGGTTGAGATGATGTTGTTCACCATCTTAGCTGTAGAGGGCAGTGTCACTGGCCCTTATGTGGGATCCGAGCCACAGCCCTGCTGCTCAGAGCTGGTGCTCCCAAGCGAGATCTTAACCAGCTGAGCCACTCAGCCAGCCCAACATTTCATTCTCTTAAGACTTGGTAAATAATGAGAACAAGCACAAAGAATAGACATGTGAATTGATATATTAAGTCCTACATTGTATGTCCCCTACTTTAATTTGTCCCTCCTTTTTATGCTAGAAAACTTCTCTGGGACACCAAGTAGTAGCATTAAAGTAATAAAGTTCATAACCATAGTAAATGTTTACTGAGTGCTTACTACATGGCTAGGCATTTTACATGCTGTATATAACGTAATAGTTACAACATCTCTATAAGCTATATGCTTATATTGTTGTTTTCAAAATGAGAAAACTAAGGCATAAAGGGGTTAGTTATTTCTAAAGGCTACTGACACAGTCAGGCTTTGCACTCAGTCTGTCTGAGCCCAGCGCCAGGCTCTTACCCATGACACTTCCTGCCCATTGAACAGCGTCTAAAGACAGAGAGATAGAGAGACAGCTAGTTTGCATGTGCTACTCAATCCCCTTCAGCTGATTTTGGTCCTTCCCCGGCATGACTTCTTGGGTTTGACTATTCAGTGAGTAACAAGCCCAGACACTTCTTGCTGTTTCCTGACTAATGCAGAGTATGTCTTCACTGTCCGTGCCCAGTCCAGGCTGAGATGTTGCAGAGCCAAACTCCAATCCTCTGAATCATTAGGGAGCTCTAGGAGGTCACAGAGGGGCTCCAAAGGGCTCAGGATGCTTGACAGAACATTTGTGCTGTTCATAATTTACACTATGGTCATTGTCTATAGAAAATTGGTTGTAAGTCAACACGTTACTAGTTAATTTATCAAAACACATTTGTAAATCTATAATATTGACTCTGGTTAGTTTGCTGGCAAGCATACGAATGTATTTCATTTTGGTTGCACGACCTCCTCTCACTGGTCCTGTCTTCTTCTCCCACCCTTGCCCCCTAAACCTCCGGTGAAATGAAGAGGTGCACTGGGTCATCTTTACAGCTGCTTCCAGCATGGAAGTGTGTGGAATCCTGAAGATGGACAGCTATTCCACACAGAACGAGAGTGATCCACACCTAGGGAGAGGGAAGATGAGCTGCTCCAAACGGTGGCAGGTCCCTCAGATGCTATAGGGAAAGGATGACGAGACCAAATTCCCCCTCTCTGTGTCACAGGCATGGGTTCTCTCCCGCTGGGAGGAAACAAGCAGTCACTCACCCGGAAGCTTAAAATTAGGAGTAAGAGTTTCAAGAGGCTTTCTGAGTGACTGCCAGGGCTCTGATAACAATAGGCTTCTTTTACTGTCTTTTTACTGCACTGTGTCATCTCACACAGTACAATCCATCCCCCCTCCTCTGACTATTTTTTCCCCATCTGGTGACCTATTATGCTGGCTGTCTTCTGTTTCTTCCACATACGTGTACAGTTATTGGTGGCAAGCAAACTTACTGAATTTATAAGGAACTAAATAGTATACATTATAATTAAATTGTTTTGCAAATAAATAAATTTAAAAAGTAAATGTTGGCCAAAATGCACACAGCTTAAATGTACCTGAGAATGATGACTGCACATCTCTAAAGCTGGCAGAAAGAGAGCACTGATACATGACAGGAAAACTAATGAAGCCATTGAACACTTATTAAGTGACCACCTACAAGGAGGTGTTTTGTGAGCACTGTAGGATATGAGATGATGATAGGAAATGGAGCTCACCTCCAAAGTTCTTAGAGTCTGAAAGTAAAATAAGGTGCATGCACAAGTGAAAGTAATACAAGACAGGAAGCAGTAAATATCACAAGTTTCCCTCCAGAGGCTTAGCCACTCCTCTTTCTATACTCATATTCACCATAAACACAGGTCCATTACAAGGTGACCACACATCTGGATTTGCCAGAACAGTTCCAAGTCACGCCTGTTGTCCAAGCATATTATTAATTTTCTTTCTTACTTTCAACACCGACAAACATTGGGTACTAAATTATATGGTCATCTTAATTTTAGTGCATGCCATTTTATTGCACTTTTTTGTTTATGTAACTATTTCTCCACTAAAATGCAATTTCCTTGAGGGAAGACACCATATTTCTTTTTCTTTCTTTTTTTATTTTTTATTTTTATCCTTTGCCTCTAGCACATGCCTGACATGTAGTAGGCAGGTAATTTAAATGTAGTGAAAGAAGTACTAATTCTCTACTTAGGGAAGAAGCAAATTTACATTTATTTAAAGAAAAGAGGAAATATAGATGGAAAAGGTGGTATCTAAAATAGAATTTGAAGGAAGGGCAAGGTATACTCCAGAAGAGATGTGGAGAAGCACTCTGGGTTTAGGAAATTCCAGTAAAGTCAGGGCAAAGGGTAGACATTTAGACGGTGAGAGCAAATATTCAACTACCACTAAGAAACCTGAAACTCCAGTGTTGCTTCCAGTCTCGTGAAGAAGAAATGAGATCTATCCTGCAATGAGAGAAAATCTGAATATTCTGGTATTGTCATCATCATCCTAGAAATTTCTGTGGTACTCATTATTTAACAAAATAAAGATACATATTTGTAATCTGAGCCCTAGTTTTTAATCTTTAAAATTGTTGCTGGAGTTATACAAAGAGTATAGTAGTACAGAATATTAGTGAAGAGTTGATGTTCTGTATAAGCCTAGTTTCAAGACATAAGTTTGATAATTACTGTGTGTGACTTAAGCAAGTGACTGAACCTATCTAATCCCCAGTTTTATCATCTGTAATGAAGGGAAAACTATGCATTTTTCCCCCCTCTGAATACAGAAAGAAGAGGCTAGCACAAAGTAACCAATCAATATAGCTATTATCATCAGCTTAGCAATAAACAAACAAAATTTGTCTTCAATGTGCATAGATCACGATTAAAGAGCTAATCCCAGATCATTTCTGCAGCAGAAAAAAAAAAGCAGTAAATAAACGTGTTTACTATTTCAGTATATACCTGTATTCCAAATGGGAATTTTTTTTCTAGACTTGCTTCGTTGGCACTAACCATTTAAAATTTTAAATATCAAAAGTATGTTTGAATTCTTCAAGTCCTAAATCTCACAGCAGCAGTGAGCCAGGCTCATAACAGCTTTGTTTCAAAGATTTGGAATATATATTGCATAACATCAATATCTGAGACTAAGAATTTCTGAAATTTCTCATAGAACTTTTCAGAGAAAATGGGAAGTAGATAAGTTTCAAAAATAGAAAATAGAAGGATAAAGAAGAGGAGGAGGGGTTTGAGAAAAAAGAACAAGAAGAAGAAAAAGGAGGAAGAGAAGAAGGGGAGAGGAGGAAGAGAAAGAGGAGGCCGATAAAGAAGAAAGGAGAGTTGCCAAATAAGTAAATATGTTTCAGGGGGAAACATTTAACATTTTTTTTTACGAAATCTTAATATTCTATAATCTACATAATTTTCCAAGCTTATTTGATCATGGAAACTTTTTTTTTT
>NW_017732125.1:252239-278287 GCF_001890085.2 Hipposideros armiger | reverse complement strand
AGGGGAACAGACAAGTTGCTGTCCTTTTGTTCTTCAATCTAGTTGTGGAGGACGTTGCTTCACTGGCCCAAGTTGGCACCATCATTGCACTCTTCCAGGGTGAGGCTGATCAGTCGCCAGCTTCTGGACGGCCGCTCACTGAGGCTGCTGGCTGCTCACGCTGGCTGCTGGCTACATACGGCAGCCCATGACAACCCACTGCCACAGGGGCTGCAGCCTAAGCCGTCGCCGGCAACTCACGGCAGCCCAGCTCCAGGTTGAGCTGTTGTTCAGCATCTTAGCTGTGGAGGGCAGTGTAACTGGCCCTCATATGTGGGATCTGAACCGGGGCCCTCTGGCATCCCTAGCGAGTTCTTAACCATCGCGTCACTCGCCCGGCTCTGATCATGGAAACTTTTATTTTCCTTTTAGCGGAGCACATTCCATTGACCACTCTGTGGAAAATGAATTACTGATCAAGTTCAATCTCTTTCAGTTGGCAATCAAGGAAACTGAGGCAAAAGATCTTAATTGACTCACCCAAGTTCCTACTTTCGGTTTTTCACAGAACCAAACTTGCAATCCTATAGTAGACATAAAATCACAGGTAAGACTAGAATATCATATACAACTTGGTAAAACCTATTCCTTGTTGATACTAAGAAGCATTTGTCTACCACACTAATGTGAATCTATCCGTTAATAACATGACCTTATTCTAACATGATATTTCCTCTACTTGCTTGTTTGCATCAATGTACATTTAATGTGTCATGTGGCTTTGGTGTCTATGCGTCACCATGCTTGATTTATGTATACCAGGTTGGTCCCATCTTTGCAACTGTCTTCAACATCCAATATTCAGATCTTGATTGATCTGCTGTAGTTTCCTTCTCAATTAAATATGTCATCATTGATTGGATGCTCTTGTGTCCCATGGGTACATGGCTACAGATTGAATAGTTTTGAAGTTTCTTTAAATGATGGATCACAGGTGTAAGCTCTTAATCTTCTCCATGGATATTTAACTAACTCCAAACAATACCCAGCAGACAACTTCAATTTGATTTATATTGTATTCTTGAGGCAAGAAAAACACCAAGTTATGAAGCCATTTATTGATTCTTGAACTATTAGAATTGGAATGGACTTTGGGGTCATTTTGTTGAATGTTTCAGTGAATGAAGGAATCTATTTTATCCTATCAGCCTGATAAACCATCTACCCTTCAATGCAAATATCCAATGATAGGGACTCATATCATAAAGAAGCTCATCCCATTATTAGAAAGTTGTGTTGGAATTTTCATCCTCATGTTGGGCTAAAATGTATATTCCTTTAGTCCTTCTTCTCTTATCTGGAGAAAAAAAAGACAAAAGAAATCTATCCCTATTCTTTTACTTGACATGTATTGAGCTTGAAAAAGTTATATATAAAAACCCTAGTAACATATAATGCAATATACAGATGGTTTATCATAAAAATGGACACTTGAAGCCTGTATATTTTTACTAACCAATGTCATCCCAATAAATTTAATAAAGAAAATCCTAGTGCAGCATCAGGTGGATACTTTTTAATCCCAATTGCTACATCTGGTGGGGTTTTATAGTAAAAAAATTACAAAACAAGCATAAAGGAGAGAGTTTTTAGTAATGGAGGAAGTGATCTCAGTTTCTTTAAAAGTCTATAAGGCCTTCCATGATTTATAACCCTCTGTATGCAGGTCCGTGCAAATATTTGTGACATACAGTTATTTTATTTATTTATTTATTTATTTATTTATTTATTTATTTATTTATTTTACTTACTTACTTACTGACTTACTTACTTTTGTCTACACTCCTGCTTTTAACATTTGCGTTTAGTAATCTAATACCCTATAATAGAGTTAGCTCTTTCCTTTGCCCTTCCACATCCAATGGTCTTGTAATGCAGAAGACGACTTTGAAGAGACACAGACAACAAGAAGCATATGATGGTGGCATGACTCTGGTTCTGGGTGGCTCAAAGGGTGCTTTCAGAAGATTCAGAGGATAGCTCAGTAACCATCTATGTAATATAATGCCTGTGTCTCTGAGCTATGTGGTCATTTGGAGGTAGCCTCATATTTTACTTAACTTTTTGTCGAGCCATTTATCCTGCTTTGCGTAAGAGATTGGTATATGTTGTGTGGAGTCCAAGATTGCACTTTGAAATCCATCCACATGTCTAATTCAGTGAGTGGACTAGCTCCTGAATTTTCCATATGATATTCATTATTCATTCTAAACAGTTTCCAGTTCTCTTGCTGTTATTTTCCTTCTTTTCTGTGTTTCCATGGGTGTTTGAGAGGAAATCTGGAAGAATGTGCTTGTCTCTCTGGCACCACACTAACCCAGACATTCCCCGTCACCCTCCCACATGCCTTCTAAGTGCACACACACTCACACAAACACAAGCTCCATCTGTTCCAAAAGTCCTCAGAATTCTTTCCAGGAATTTACATAAACTTTAGAAACACAAAAACACACAATGTCAGTCCTGGAAGAAACTCTAGAAATCATTTAGAGTAATTACTTCATTTCATAGTTGATGCCAAGAGCATTTAAATGACTTACACCATGTCATTTTCTTAAATTCACTTTTTTATTGTTTTCAAGTATCTGGTCAGCAATGACCTGTTTCTCACCTTTTATATTCTCCATGATTTTTCAAAACATACTAATACTAGCAACAAGGCTGTATCTCAAAATTCTTTTAAAGTCCCAGGGTTTCAACATATTCTATATTCTCTAAAAAATGCCCACTTTTCTTGGGTCTTCTGCTCCCCCTTAATGTTTGTTCTACTTGAGCCATTTTGAAGATCACCCCTTACTAGCAAAGGTGACAAAATAATCAGTATTGCTGTCATTTATTAATATTCCCTGCCTGCCCCAAGCAGTAAACTTATCCCTCACTTGTTATTATTCCTGTTCTAGTAATGCTGTTTTACAGTGAGTGATGTTACATATGCATATGCTGTGACCATCCTAACACCCTTCTTAGAAGTTCATGTTACTCTTGTATGGTTATACCAGGGCAGCATTTCTCAAAGTGGACCTCTGATCTGTAAAAATGATCTGATAAGATTTCCAATATCAAATAAAAATGAGGATTACTGGATAGTATATAAGTCTCTTGAAACTTATACTGCATATTAGGATACAAAAGGACCCATTAAGTCCTGTCCTAATATACTCCAGGGATGAAAAGACATACTCTTCCAAATTTCGTGAAAACCCCTATACAAAATGATATAAGAGATATTCTGTCCACATTTTGCTTATAATTCTTTTATATCTGAACTTATTTAAAAATTCATTTTATAAGCTTACTTGTTTTCTCTAATACCTAAACTTTCTAGGTTTGGGGAAGTTGGTTTACCAAAGTTTAATTTTGAATCCGCATCCTTATTTAGCTATATTATCCCTTTAAAATATCTAACACTATAATTACATACAAATCATTTTCTCTCAATTTTATGAAATATACTTCATGATATCCTAGGAATTATGTCTGACTCTATACAGAATAGATTTCTTTCACTAATCAATATTAACTTTTAAAAACGTTTACATAATATGGAGACCCCTCTGCACATCAAATCTGGGCAGAACAATTCAACTCAATTTTTAAAAATAGAAATAAGCTTAGGTGTTGCTATATTTTTAAAAAGCACCCAACTGGTAAGTTAATATAAACTTTTACATCGCAGAAGAGTGGATGTGATCCTAAACAAAATCAATACAATTATTTGTTGACTGCTATTATGCCACAGCATTGTATGATAAGCTACAAGGACTACAAAAACACTTAAAACTATGTTTCCTGTTCTTCACATCCTCTTTGTCCATTTGAAAAGATGCTGACTAAACGTATATTATTAAGTAGGAATAAAGGATTTAACAACTCTATAAAAATAAATGCAAAAGATGCTACAGGTCACACTGTGATTCCTAAATGAATTAAACAATGCAATCATTTGTATGGAAATTAATATAAAATTGCTTTTAAATATCTAATAAAAATGACATCGCATATGGCAAATGCTTAATTTTTAATAGACATGATAATGTCACTGGAAAGCCATCAATCTCTTAGCAGTACCCATATCCAGAGAAGTGGTGTTAGTATTGCAACATTTGTCAAGGTAAGTCTATTCAACTTAATTGGAATTTCCAGTCAACCTCAGTGTTCTCTTCAGAAAAATTTTTTTCCAGTGGTGTCTTTTTGAATGGTCTAATTAAAATACTGACACTAGCTAAATGGAAGCTTTATTTTTTTAATTTTTTTCTGAAAATATTTTAAGAATATAAATGAATTAGAAAGTCACATTTAGAATGTGAAATAAAGAAAAAGCATAGCGCTGTGACAATGGTAATTTTAAGTTGCACAAAATGATGACTTTGGATTTTAATTTATCAATTCATTTCTTTATACAAATTGCTATTCTGGCAACTTTCTTTGGAACTGAAGGAATTCAGGGGCTGAACTACTACAGAAAAAAAATCACATAACCTTTTTTATCTATAGTTTTCTTATCTATAAAATGAATATAATAACAGTACCTAATTTCTAATGATGTGATGACAATTCAATGAGATAATTTAAGCAAAGTGCTCAGCAAGCTCCTTATCAAAGGCTAACTATTATGATTGTTTTAATACAACAAAGGAACTGCTGTGGACATAATACCTCTGTTTCAGCATAAACTCTCTTATGGCTCTCTTGTGGACAGAGTGAAATGTGAGCTGGATAACAGAACAACTATGTGGATCATGCTGGCTGAGCAATTGCAGCCAGAAAACAGTATTGATTAATGGATCTTTACCACCGTGAAGGAGGTAAACTGCAGGGTTCTGCCCTTGGCCCTTTCCTGTTCAAGTTTCATCAATGAAATTGGAGAAAAGCAATAGGTGAATTTACCTAATTTATGCATGACCCAAAGTTGAAAAAAAATAACATATGAAATGACAGAATATGAGATCTCAATGACAAATGGTAAATAAATGTTAAATATGATGAGGAAAGTGATTGAAACTAATAAGATTGTTATTTAAAATGTGTATTATATACATATAGCATGGGGAAGAAACTGACAGGAAAAAAGCTCTTATTAGAGACCTACAGTTTTTGTTGTTGTTTGCAATTTATATTATTTAGTGTTAGGTTACCTATTGTAACAAAGTGAACCAAAAACATGTAATGATTCAAATACATTCCAAAATAGACATATTGATCAGTAGATGGCTCTATGATAAATCTGAAATTAGGGACTATTTTTAAAACAATTCATCTAAAATAATTAGTATAATTTTATGGACTATCTTGTCCGTTAACATATGTTAACAAGATACAATACCATATCTAAAGTCAAAATTATATTAATATGGCTCCTAAACTTGGCAACACATTGGAATCACATCAGGAATAGCTAAAAAAAATGCTTCCTGATAGCAATGAGGATAATAATATCACCAAATATTAGAGGAAGGTTGGCAGTATTTATGCATCACAAGTAAGGTAGACTCAGTTATCATAATGAGCAGCAAGACTGCAGCCCAACCAGGGTGCCAGACCCACCAGCAGCTATGACGATGTGCTCTATACAGAGCACAGTGTTCCAAGGGTAAAAATAGATGAACAACCAACTAGAGAATTCTTAACCTACATAATAAATGGAAATGAAGAAAAAACAACTGAAAGTCTGAAAGTAGCTGCTCCAATAAGATGTTACAATACTTGCCCAGTTTCTGGACTTAGGCTCATTTTCAGATCTGGAAACCACTGACTGGAGGAAAGTCCAAATCCTCAGGAGAAAGGAACCTGCAACACCACAGGTTTACATAATAATGATTCTCCCAGTCCTTTCACAAAGGGCGAACATACAGGAGCCCCCTTTATCCACAAGGGATTTGTTCCAAGACCCCCAGTGGATGCCTGAAACCACAGAGAGTACCGAACCCTACATATACTGTTCCTACACATATGCGGACATACCTATGTAAAGTTTAATTTATAAATTAGGCACAGTGAGAGATTAACAAAAATAAATAATCATAAAAGAGGACAATTGTAGCAGTTTACTGTAATAAAAGTTCTGTAAATGGCTTTAAGGTCATTATTAAGTAAAAGAAGGGTTACTTGAACACAAGTACTGCGATACCTGCATAGTCAGTCTGATAACCAAGTCTGCTACAAAGTGACTAACAGGCAGGAAGCAGATCAACATGTATCTCTGCACAAAGGGATGATTCACATGCCGGGTGAGACAGAGCAAAACGGTGCAGATTCTATCCTGCTACGCAGAATGACACACATTTAAAACTTATGAATTATTTCTGGAATTTTCCATTTAATATTTTCAGACCACAGTTGACTGTAAGTAACAAAAACCCACTGAAAGTGAACCCACAGATATGGAGAGACTACAGTACACTGTAGAAGGGAGGATATTCAGACATTTCAAAGACTTATCGGGGACATGGTCCAAGTGGACATAGCATCTAAAATGCCTTCGTGGTCCTCCTGTTAGAGCAGTGACAGAGGGGAGAGGAACAGGTTGGCATGGGAATCGTATGAAGTCCTGGCACTGATCCAGCTCACAGTACATCAATGAGGTTTGCATATCTACTTGGTCGATATTTTCCTGGTCTCCAAATATATGCTTGGAATGGAAATACTTAACGGTTGGCAAAATCCCCACATTGGGTTCTTACTCTGAAAGGTAAGAGTTTATTATAGCAGGAAAGTCAAGTGGAAAACGCTGAAACCACAACCCTTGGCCAAGATACTCCATCAAAAAAACAAAACAAAAAACAAACAAACAAACAAAAAACATTGTATCTCAGAAGGAATTAATGCCGTTCTTAAACACCTAAGGGACACAAGGATCATGCTCCCCAGTGAAATCCCATTGAATTCCCCAGTGTTGCCCTCTACAGTAACCCACATGAACTCTGGAGGGTGACAGTTGAGGACTACAAACTCAAACAGCTTGTAGCTTCAACTGCAACCATTGTGCAGATGTGGTATCTTCGCTGGAGCAGATGAGCATGGCCTTAGGAACATAGTATGAGGCCTTTGTTTTTCTATATGCTCCATTCTCCAAAATCATCAGGAAAGAAAACCAGAGTTCACATTCAATGGAACAAAGAACAGTATCATTCAAAGCCTTGTCCCAAGCTGATACCACTCCTGTTCTCTGTCATAAACTAGCCCAAAGTTACCTGGACCATCTATCTGGACCTGCAGAACATCACACTGGTTCACTTTATAAATGACATAATTTTAATCAGAAAAAAATAATAAATGAGAAGTATGTTGGAGGCCTTGGCAAAATAAATGCATTTCACAAGGTAAAAGATACACTCTTCAAGGATTCAGACATCGCATCAGTGAATATTTAATGGTCCCTTACTCAGGGCATACCTAACCTCCCCTCTCAAAGTAAAACTCAAATGATCACATTTGACATCTCTTACCTCTAGAAGACCTGGTAGGCCTTTTCACACATGGGAGGGAAAATCACCCACATTTGAGAATATAGATCCAGCACATTTACCAAGTGACATGGAAGGCTGCCAGCTTTCTATGGGGCTCAAGGAAGGGAGATGCTCTGCATAGACTGTAGTGCCAGCAGCCCTTTCAGATGGGCCATGTGAATCAAAAGACCCTATGGTCAGAGGTACTGGTGGTGGGGAAATTTGCTGCATAGAATTTATAGCAAGTCCCAATAGGAAAATCACTACTGAGGCCCCTAGGGATCTGGGGCAAAACCACGCCATCTTCAGTAGAAATTATACCCTGCTAAATAAACCATTACTATTATTCTATTGGGTCCTGGTGAACAGAGATCAAGTAAATGTGCAGCCAGAACTATATAAGTTGGATTTCTTTTTTCAGGCCCACCAGTTCATAGGGTTGGGCAGGCCAAGTAGGAATCCATCATAAAATGGAAATGGCGTGTACAGAATTGGGCATAACAGACACAGAGAACACCAGAGCTCAATGCTATCATCCACTGTATCACTAGCTTTTCTCCCTCAGTTCACAACTGATGGAGGTGGGAAAGGGGGAAGGTCGGTTCACATATGGTTCAGCTCTGGCATTGCTCTAAACCAAAAATTAAGCACCGCTGCATGACGGTCCTACTCAGTGGTGGCCCTGAGAGCCAGCAGTAGGAGTAATACTCCCAAGGGGCAGTGCTTCAGGTCACCAGCTTCAGGTAGAGAAGTGGCCTGAAGTAAGAATATATATGGGTTTATGGACAGTAGAGAATGGCTTGGCTTGTTGATCAGGGACCTAGAAGGACAAAAAAATTGCAAGACTGGTGACAAGGGGAATGTGGATAATGTACAGGAGTAGAGAAGGTGTGAAGATATTTCTGTAATATGTAATTCCCTTCCAGAGAGCACTCACCACCAGAAAAAGCACTAACTAACCAAGTAGACATAATGAGTCAACCCCTTGTTGTTAGCCAGTTTCTGCCACCATCCACTTTAGTGCTCACACAATGGAAACAAATAAAGCAATCATGAGGGCAGGGGTGGCAGATTTATTCATGGACCCAAAAACATGAGCTTCTACTCATCAGGGCTTTTCTGGTTACTGCCATTCCTAAAGGTCTGACTTTCCATCTGGAGAGTCAGTCCCACACAGAGTCCCATCTAGTAGCCATCTACCATCCCTCTAATAGGACAACAGCCCCCCCATGTCATTGCACTGAACTCTTTCCACTTTGGAAGGGGCAGTGGTTCCTTCTCTTCTGACACTGACCCAGCTCCATGTCTCTGGGCTTAGAGAGTGTTTGGTTTTCTGACATTGCATCCCACTAAACTTGCACTGGACCAAGTAGCCCACTTCACAGAACAGAAAGTGAAAAGCAGGCACATAAACATGGGATCTACCGGTCCTAAAACGTACCATACCATCTGACAGGGCAATGGAATGGCCTTTTAAGTACAGTTGAAGGGCCAACTTGAAGGTGATACTATGCACAGTCAGGCAATAATATCCTCCAAGATGCAGTGTGTGTCCTATATCAA
This sequence comes from Hipposideros armiger, assembly GCF_001890085.2. Lineage (NCBI taxonomy): Eukaryota > Metazoa > Chordata > Mammalia > Chiroptera > Hipposideridae > Hipposideros > Hipposideros armiger. The sequence goes on along the minus strand of NW_017732125.1, from coordinate 269,240 downwards.
CAAGTTTGTTGTTCGTTTTTCACAAAGAATCCAGGATCCAAAGGGGGAAAGTTGGAGAGGCCCTGCTCAGCCTCACTCTCAGTGGCCTGCTTGGAGAATTGGGATTCCCATCCCCATCACTCTATGCTCTGCAGGTGTGAAGGTCCCGATTCACAAAAAAGAACATTTCTACCATAGACACAGAAAGAGTCTAGCAGCCCAGAGAGCAGCATACAAGGAACGGTGACATCCGGGCAGAGGAAACTGACCCCAGTCCTGAGGATGCTGGAGGGCTGTTATTACACAACAGTCACAGGGAGGAGGAATATGTTTGCAAGTGATTCATTGGGTATCTCTTGGTATCCCTTTCCTAGTTTCGATGGTATATTGACAATTGCACAAAAAAATTCATTACAAAATTATTTTTTGGTTAACAATGCAGTTGTGCAATTATGGATTTTGATCAATTCTTGAACAGTTTTATAAACTAAACTCTGCCTCTTTCTTGGCCACTGGCTATAGCAGATCCCATTGGTGATCTCACTCATGCTACCCTGGTGTCTGTGCTTTTGATAGACAGTGATAATTGGAAGCGCTGAGCTTCATCTGAAGAAGTCATCTTGGTACTACAGAAATCTGGTAGGGTAAAGGCTCCAGAGTAAAAGTGAAGCATAGGATTCTCCTCCCATTGAATAATTCTTCTTTTTTATTATAAGTACAGAGCAGCAAACCGCCTCCAAATGCAGCAAAGTTTGGTAATATACCACAGGAGGGAAGGACCTGCCAATGAGAACCCTAAAAGGAAAGAATACTTTAATTTTCCATGACATAATTCTTGTTTTCCTGACATTCAAAGTCTTTAAAGAAAATGACCTCCTCCTGGGATGAAGGAAGTCCTTCCACAGAAACCCACCTCTCGCTACCCATCGCTACCCAGCGTCCGCTCACCTCACCACCCGGACTAATCTCACTGTGACCTCTGATCCTGTTTATGTCATTAGAAAAAGGCCGCATACTCTCAAAAAGGCCTCATCTCTCCCTGTCTGTACAAAAAAAGGCTCCACCATCTCTCGCTTTCTCCACTTTTTCCTCAAACCCGGAAACACTTTCACTGTTCCTACTGAAATTCAGTCTTTTATCAGAAAAATCTATATTCTTAATCTCCTTAACCTGCCTTTTTCCTAAGGAACTTACTTCCCCTCACATGAAGGCTGTTTCTTTCTCATGATTTTGTAACCCTGGGCCTAACTATTTATATTTATAGAGTAGCTCTCATGGATAATGGTACCTAGCATTGCCATGATCTCTCTGAATTATAATTGTTTACTTGTATGTCTCTCCCAGTAGAATGTAAACCCCTTGAAGTAAGAGGCAGTGTCACATTCAGGGATGTATTCCTAGAACTGAGCACAGTATCTTGTACATGAAAAAAACCTCATACACATCTGTTGAAACAATAAATAAATACAGTAAAAAAGGTGTTTCAAATCAGCGGTGTTATGAAATGTGTATCCATGATATTTAGAAATGTTTGTACCCTTAAATGAAGTCATCCCACTTCAAAATTTTATCCTAAGGAAACTCTAAGAAAATGCATTCAGACATGTTTAAAATGATTTATGTGAAAATACATTTATCACAGCAGAGTGGAATGTGGAAAAAAGCTAAATTTACAACAAAAAGTGAGTAGTTTGGTAAATTACTGTACATTTATACAAGGGAACATTATGAAACCATTAAAGCCATGCTAATGAAGAACAATAAGAAATGTTCATTATGAACTCAATTAAGAAGTAGATTACTGTTAAATAAAATAAGCTATTTCCCAATTTTAAAAATATCCAAGATGCTAATGAAAGATAGCTCCACGTGGTGGAATTATGAATGATTTTTCCCATTAAAATACATTTTCCAAAATGTCTACAATGGGCTCATCTCTGTACTACTCTGAAACTCAAGTTCCTTAACACATCACTAAGAAAAATTCTCCCCATAATATTTTTTTCACCACACAATGATACATAGCTCCAAGTTTTCAATGTGGAGGTAGCTAACACTCCCTACTCACAGTATTGTACCTCGTTGGGTAGCAGTAAGAGGATGAAGCCAAGGTTAGGGTGAAGAAATATTGCTAAATCAGAATGCCAGTATAGCACATACCACACTATCATACTTTACTTAGCTCTCTTTATGTAGCCTGAACTTACATTAATAATACATTTCCTAAAAGTAAAATGAACGGAAGCTTTGGGAAACAACCAGAAGGGCCAGACCCACTTGCAGATGTCCGATGACTTCTGAAGCAGAGAAGACAGATGTCTCTCTCCCTCAGGAAGCAGGCATCTAACATGGCAGATTCCCTACCGGACACTTCTCTATGGAAGTTCTCATTCAGTTGAGACTTGAGCCCTTCACAATGAAAAGTGAAGTAAAATGAATGACTGCCCTTACTCAACATGGGAACATTATATTCTCTTCCCCAGTGTTTGCATTCAAGATATGACTTTATAGCAGTTGTTTCTCATCATACCATTCCATGCCATTACAGCAGGAATCTTTGCACAATAAAAATATTTCTACAGCCTGAGATCCCTAAATATTTAATCATTTCTATAAAAACCCCAATTACTATGCCAATAATATGCGAAATCCTTTAGAGAAGGCTAGGGTAGATGGTGAACATTTTATGACATTATTATATATTCATTCACAGTGTGTGTGCTATCTTTAAAGAAATATTGGTTACACATTTTTCCAGTTATTCACATTTATATGCAGCCATCTGCAGTAGCACCTTCTACAGATACGAAATGCAACATCATTTTTTTCAACACACAGTTGATCTATTGTTTATACTCCATTTTAATAATACTTTTTTTTCTGCAGTAACAAAATTGCTAAATAGCACTCCCATTTGGGGGGCTGAGGGCACATCTGCAGACACATTCCACTCTGTCACAGGGGAGACCATCCACAGGGTAATCTGATTCTTGTCCTTGCTTGTGCCTTGGCTCCACAGCTTCTTAATCTCGATCACTGTCACTGAAAGAACATTGTGGTTGGTCACCTAAGGGATAGTAATTCATCTTTCAAGTCTTCATACCTCAGGTTTTGTCATCACATGGTGGCTACCTGGAAAGGCATTGTTCTGGAAGACATTTCTTCTTCAATAATAAATGAGTCCTTTTTGTCACTGAAGAAAGCACGTGTGAGGAGCCTGCACCTGGGCCCTGTTCTGGATGGTGTGAGGGCTGTTTCCTCTGGGAGGTTTCATGCCTGGAAGCTCTGGTCTTTTCCTTCTGCCAGCGCAGCCTTTGTATCGGTTCGAAGTCTAACTAGCCATGTCCTGGCATTCATACTGTGGCCAGTGTCCTCCTCCATATTTTAATTCTTCCTTTTATATCTCAGGTTCACTCCTAATAAATCTCACACATATTTATGCTGATTCAAAAGAGGAGATAAACATAAATGTGAGAGACAGACATAAAATGTAGATGTGTGAGACCGACATAAAATGTAGGTCTGTTACCCTGACATTGATACCCTTTCTTTTCCTTACCCACTGTTGGTAACACTCAAACCTCTGCCACAAATGAGTGTTGCACAGTTTCATCCTACTGTTTTCATCTTGTTTTAAAACTTTTGGCAAGTACTGGTAATTGAAGAAAATTCAAAATCCACTGTGATAAAATGGGTTAATGCTATTTTCAGCCATTGATTTCTCTTTTTGTGGGGCACACACTCTTTGAAGAGTTCTAAGGAAAGTGCAATGATGAAGACAAAGCAAAACAATAATAAATAGTCTCTATCCACATGGAAATCATCACCTACAAAAGGTGATAGTCACGATGAATGAAAATAACACTATTTGGGGGACATGGAGAGTGATTTCAAGTTCCAGCTCATAAGAGGGGCTTTAGACAAGTCAGTTAATCTGTAGAGTGTCTTTCCAGCCCATCTCTCCAGATGCTGTATGGGTGAAATAAATACAGACTGTTTTAGCTGCCACATGGAAGGCACTGCTGATAGAGGACATAGTTTCAGTGGTGGCTTAAAGGGTAAAAAGTAATAGTTACCAAGATTTATTACATACTTAATATATAATAGGGATTCTGCCAAATGCTTTACTTGTATTTCCTTATTTCATCACCAGAGCAACCTGCTGAGGTAGGCATTACAATTATCCTATTTTACAGGTGAGAATATAAGGCTGAGAAGAGTTCAGTACATTGCCCAAGATCACACTGCTACTAAATGTTTCAGCTGGGATTTAAACCCGTCTCCCTGACACCAGAACCTGTGCAGAAATGCAAAGTCGGTGCTCGTCCTGGCTCCATAAACTCTTCTCCCCTCCCATTTGCTCCCTCTCTCCAACCTCCCTACCATCTTGCCTTCCTTTTACATTCTTCTTCTTTCCTGTATTCATCTCTTCCTAAAATATAAATATATATAAAGGAACACTTAAGACATCCAAAAACGGTATAGAGACTAGTACACACCCACCTACTAACCGCACCACTTAGGTAATAAAGCATTGCCAACAGAGCTGAAGTCCCCCGAATGCCCCTCCCTAATGGCGTTCTTTTCCCTTCCTATGACTACATATGTTTATTTAATATGTTCTTTGTGATTTCATTACATTTCTTTATGCATTTATTTAATATGGATATATTTTAAACAGTATGTAGTATTGTTTTGACTATTTTTAAACTTTCTATAAATTGAATCACAATTTGAAGATGTATTTACATTCATATTATGTTGGAAAGATTTATCAATATTGACACGTTTAGCTCTTGTTCATTCATCCTTTCATGCTATATGATATTCAGTTATACAAATATCCCAAAGTTGTTTATTCTCCAGTTCATGAATATTTAACATTTAGATTGTTCCTAATTTGTTGCTATTATAAAAAATGCTAACATAAGCACCCTAAACATGTACCTGGTAGAATTTCTAAATTATGGGGTACACACATTTCCAACTTCCTGGGAATAGCCAGATTGTTCTCCAAGGCAACAGAACTAATTTGTACTAACCCACGAGTGTATAAGAATTCTAAGTCTCTATTTTTGTGGAGTACATACTATCATTCTACATAATTGTGTATCAATTATTAATGTGATGGACATAAAATGGTATTTCAATGTGGCTATAATTTATAGTTCCCTAATTAGTGATATTGAACTCTTCTTATATTTTTGTCCATTTTTGTTTCCTATTCTATGAATTTCCCATTTTTCTATTTGATTGTAGGTGTCCCCTTATTGCCTTAGAAATTAAAGATATTTTCAAGATTCTAATTTTGATTTCAAATATTTAAAATATAAAGCAACTTGTAGAAAACTGTTGTCTTTCCTACAGTGAATATTTCTATTGATGACTATAGTACAACTTTATTTACATCTTCTTTTTATAATAAAATTTTGCATTTTCTCCATAAATATCATGCAAACTTTTGATAAATGTATTCCTATGTATCCTTTATTTCATTGATATTTTAAATACTCTCTTTAAACTACATTTTCTAAAAGTTTACTGCTGGATTACATAAATGCAATTGCTATGTACATACGTGTGTGTTGATTTTATATTAGCAAATTTCTTGCATTTTTATCAAATCCAAAAATTGTACTAGAGATTCTCCGGGGGTTACTGTGTAATATTCATATTGCCTTTGAATAAAGACAGATTTGTTTACTTCTTTCCTACCCTTGAATTTTTTTTTCTTGTCTAACATACTGGCTAACACAAGTGTGATGGTGATGGAAAGAAAGGATAATATCTTTTACTTTTTTCAAATATTAAAGACAAGTAGTATACCATCATTTTTCTTTATATGTCATATACATTACCTGGAGTTTCATGTTAGTCATTCTTGTACTACTGAAGTAAATCATTTCACAATAATCTGTGTGTTATTATTATTTTTTTTAGGATCTACAGGACTGAGATTACTAACATTTTATAAAAGATATATTTATTTTCTTAAATGAAATTTAGCTATAATTTTCAATTTTTGTATGTTCATGTACAATTTGGGGAGGTTAAAACTAGAATCATAAAATGAGTTGAGAAGTGTTTTGCTTTACTTATTATCTCTGGAACAGTTTATATGAAATTAGAATCACCCAGAGTTGAGTGGACTTTGTCAGTGGACTTTAACCAATAATTCAATTTCCTTAATTGTTGTAGAATTGCACAATTTTGCATTTTTCTTGACTTAGTAATGATAAATTTTATTTGTCTGAGAACATGTCAATTTTATTTGCTTTCGAATTTGCTGACATAAAGTTACTCATAGTATTTTCTTATAAAATACTGTTTGCTGACATAAAATTATTACTATCTGCTGCATCTCTTATGATCACTTTTGTAATAACAATATTTATTTCTTTGTTACTTCTTTTTAGGATAAATTTTGCCTAAAGTTTGTCATTTTGTTAATTTTTTCTAATATTTTGTTTGTTGATTATTTTTATTCTATATTTACATATTATGAAACGCTGATGTTATCTTTATTATTTTCTTTTTTTGTTTATTTCAATCAGCATTCTCTTTCTGGATGCTTGGTTCCTTATTTTAATCTGTTTAAAATTCATTATAGGGGGCCGGCCAAGTGGCACGTTGGTTGGAAGCTGGCTTGGGTCGCCAGAGGGCCCCGGTTCTGATCCCACATGTGAGGGCCAGTGACGCTGCCCTCTGCAGCTGGGATGCTGAGCAATGGCTCGACCTGGAGCTGGGCTGCCGTGAGTCGCTGGCAACAGCATAGGCTGCAGCCCCTGCTGCAGTGGGTTACCATGGGCTGCCATGTGTAGCCAGCAGCCAGTGTGGGTGGCCAGCGGCCACTGTGGGCAGCAGTCCAGAAGCCGGGGACTGGTCTGCCTTGCCTGGGAGGAGCGCAGTGATGGTGCCAACTTGGGCCAGTGAAGTAACGTCCTCCACAACTAGACTGAAGAACAAAAGGATAGCAACTTGTCTGTTCCCCTTCCCCTAATTCCCCAATAAAAATCTTTAAAAAAGAAAAAAAAATTATTATAGGGCTGGCTGAGTGGCTCAGCTGGTTAAGAACTTGCTCAAGAGTGCGAGCTCTGAGCAACAGAGTCACTGGTTCAATTCCCACATGGGCCAGTGAGCTGTGCCCGAGCTGAGCTGCCACTGAACTGCCAAAAGCTGTTGGCAGGATGGCTCAGCTGGTGAGAGCACGTGCTGCTAACAACAAGGTTGACTGTTCGAGATGGTGGGTACGCCCACCAGCAACTAAAGACTGAATTCAGTACCTTGAGCTGAGCTGCCGCCCAGATGGCTCAGTGGCTAGATCGTGCACTCTTAAAAAAGAGGCTGTTTGTTCAACTCCTGCATAGGCTGGTGACTACACCCACACGCAACTAATTGAACACAGCACCTTGAGCTGAGCTTGCTGCACCCTCCACAACTAAGATTGAAGGAAAACAACTTGGCTGTTCCTCTTCCCCAATTCCCCAACACTGTTCCCCTCCCCCAATTCCCCAATAAAATCTTTAAGAAAAAATTATTATACATGTATTAGGGCTTTAATAGATGCATGCTACAAGTTTGGAATTTTGTATTTTGTGATCATTTAATGCTAAGTATTTCATAGTTTACATCATAATTTCTTTCGTTATTCATTATTTATTTAGTAATGTGTTTATACTTTCCTCTTACTATCTTTTTGGTTTTGATTTATAACTGAGATGCTTTCTAATCAATGATAATTGTTAGAAATTCATTTCTTGAAATACATTGAAACTTGCTTTATGGACTGTTCATGATCAGATCAGCTTTCTTAAATGATTTGTGTATGCTTGAGCAAAATGTTTTTTCTCTAATTTTCAAATGCATTAATATTTTTCATGCACAAATCCTGAATAAAATATTAGCAAAATTAACTCAACAATACATTAAAAGAATCATACATCATAATCAAGTGAGATTTTTTCCCAGTGATGCAAGGATGGTTCAACATCCACAATTCAATCAATGTGATTCACAAAATTAACAAAATGAAGGATAATGACCATATGACCATCTCAATAGATGTAGAAAAAGCATTTGACAAAATTCAACACCCATTTATGATAACGTTCTCAACAAAGTAGGTATAGAAGGAAAACACCTGAACATAAGGCCATATATGACAAGCCCACAGTTAACATTATACTGAATGGCATATCTTAAAGGAAAAGCTTTTTCCTCTAAGATCAGGAACAAGACAGAAATGCCCAGTCTCCCACTTTTATTGCATAGTATTGGAATTCCCAGCAAGAGCAATTAGGCAAGAAAAATAAATAAAAGGCATCCAAATTGGAAAGGAAGAAGCAAAACTGTTACTTTTTGCATATGACATGATATTATGTATATAAAATTCTAAAGACTACACAAAAAAGTCTCTTAGATCTAATAAATGAATTAAGTAAAGTTGTAGGATGCAAAATCATTATACAAAAACCTATTCCTTTTCTATATACTAATAAAAAACTATCAGAAATAGATATTAAGAAAACAGTCCCATTTAGAACTCTATCAAAAAATATAAATAAACACCTAGATAAATTTAACCAAAAAGGTAAGCCATACAACATTGATGGAAATTGAAAAAAACACAAATAAATGGAAAGATATTCCATGCTCATGGACTGGAAGAATTAATATTGTTAAAATGTCCATATTACTCAAAACAATCCACAGATTCAATGCAATCCCTACCAAAATTCCAAAAGCATGTTTCATAGATATAGAAAAAACAATCCTAAAATTGTGGTGGAACCACAAAAGACCCCAAATAGTTAAAGCAGTCTTGACAAAAAATATCAAAGGTAGAGACATCATACTTCCTAATTTCAAACTACACTACAGTGCTATAGTAATCAAAACAGTATGGTATTAGCATAAAAAGAGACACATACATTAATGGAACAGAGGCAAGCCCAAAAATAAACCCATGTATTACATACATGGTCATTAATTTTCAACAAAGGAGCAAAGAATATACAATGGGGAAAGGACAGTCTCTTCAATATATGCTGTTGGGAAAACTGGACAGCCACATGCAAAACAATGAAACTGGACCACTATCTTACACCATACACAATAACTCAAAACAGATTAAAGAGTTGAATCTAAGACCTAAAACCATAAAATTCCTGGAAAAAAACATCGGCAATAAATCTTTGACATTGGTCTTGGAGATGATTTTTTGGATTTGACTCCAAAAGTGAAGGCAACATAAGCAAAAATAAACAATTGGACTACATCAAACTAAAAAGCTTCTGCACAGTAAAGAAACCATCAATAAAATGAAAAGGCAACCTACTGAATGGGAGAAAATATTTCTAAATCATATATCTCATAAACAAATCAAATGTCACATATATCCAAAATGTATAAACATTTTTTACATTGATTTGCAAATCATATCCTATCATATATATCCATCTATATCCAATATATATCCATATATATCCAAAATATAGAAAGGAATCATACAACTGAATAGCAAAAAACAAATGATGATATTAAAAAATGGATGGAGGATGTGAAAAGTCATTTTTTCAAAGATATACAGATGGTTAACAGGTACATGAAAAGATACTCAACATCACTAATCATCAGAGAACAGCAAATTAAACCCACAATGAGATATACCTCACACCTATTACAATGGCTATTATCAAAAAGGCAAGAAATAACAAGTGTTCGTGGGAATGTGGAGAAAAGGGAATTCTGCACTGTTAGCAGAATGTCAATTGTTGTAGTAACTATGGAAAACAATATGAAGGTTCCTCAAAAAATTAAAAATAGAACTACTGTAGGATCCAGGCATTTCATGTTTGAGTATTTATCCAAAGAAAACAAGAACATTATCTCAAAAAGACATGTACATCCCCATTGTTCATTGCAGCATTATTTACAATAGCCAAGATAAGGAAACAACCTAAGTGCCCATCAAAGGATAAATGGATAAATATGTGATGAACTCAAACACACACACACACACACACACACACACACACACACACACACACACACACACATGAATACTATTGACCCATAAAAAAAGAATGAAATCTTGCCATTCGTGACAACATGAATGGAACTTGAGGGTATTACGCTAAGTTCAATAAGTCATACAGAGAAAGACAAATACTGTATAATCTCACTTAAATGTAAAATCTTAAAAAATAATAAATAAACCAAGCTCATAGATACAGAGAACAGATTGGTGGTTGCCAGGCGTGGGGGGTGAGAGGTAGGTGAAATGGGTGAAGGAGGTCAAAAGGTACAAATTTCCAATTATAAATGAATAAGTCATGGGGACGTAATGTACAGCATGGTAACTATAGTTAATAATACTGTATTGCATATTTGAAAGTTGCTAAGAGTAGATTATTTTTTTAATGTGGTGGTTGTTTATTAGGGTTTCATAGTCTTACTTTCTTATCTTAAAAGTCCTCATGACAAGAAAAAATATATAACTATGTAGGGCAACAGATGTTAACTAGTCTTATTGTGGTGATCACTTGCAATACATACAAATATTGAATCATAATGTTGTACACCTGAAATTAATGTCAATTATACCTTAATTTTAAAATATAAAAAATAAATAAAAATAAAAATATGCTTAATGGTTTTCACATTCTCTCCAAACTTAAATCAAAGTCTATTTTGCTGAAGAAAATATATTTACTTTCTTTTCTACATGATTTGAAAACTCTGTTATAAATAATTAAAGCTATGTACACCAAACATTTTTACCAAATTAATTTGTCATATTGCACAGTTTTTCTGAAATAAAGGTGGTATTGTGGTGCTTAGCATAATTGAGAAGTTGGTGAGTAAATGTGGAATGATCATATTATCTGTGGTCATTCATTTTTTACCAATGTCAAAATGCATATTTTTGTCCAATTTAAAAGAAAAAGCAACATCTATTAAAAATTTTCCTAAACCATAACAAATTTTTGGTTAATTTTAACTGAAATGGTACTTAATCATTCAAAAATATTTAATTGTGCATCTGCTTTGCATTAAGCATTGCACTAGGCAAAAAGCAGTCAACAAGATGGAAATAGCTGTTATCACAATGTATAGTTCTTACCGTTCTCACAGACATGGAAGTTTCAAACATGGTATTATATCTCCTTCTAACTACTATACTGTCTCTCTACTCCCTTTGAAAGTAGAAGTTCTTGAAAAAGTTGTTCATACTACCCCTAAAATATCTGTTCCCATCCCCTGTTTAACCTACTCCAATGAAGCTTCTACCTGCTATTTCTAGTGTTAGGACCTCCAATGGCCTCCACACTGCTAGGTGCAATGTATTACCTCACCCATTAGCATTTCACACAGGTAGTCCTTCCCATCTTCTTCAAACACTCATTTATTTGGCTTCTGATCACCACACTTTTCTGGGGTTTTCCTCCCTGGCTGCTGCTTCCTCATATTTTCAACCTTTAAATGTTGAAATTAACCACAGCTGAGCCATCAAACTTCATGTCTTTTCATCCTCCAGATGCTTTAAATACCATCTATATGTTGATAACTCCCCTATTTATATCTCCATTCTGGATTTTTTCTTGAGTTCTAGAATTTTATATACAGCTGCCAACTCAAACTCTTCATTTGAGTGTCCATAACAGATATCTCAACATGTCCAAAATCTACATTCCTCCTACACAAACCCATTCCCCCCTGCTCCTCTATAATCTTCCCAGTCTCAGCAAAGTGAAGTTTCACCTTCTCAGATACTCAGGCCAGACACTTGACCGACTCTGTTTCTCTCACACACTATATCCAGCCTTTCATCAAATCCTGCTGGCTAAGTCTTCCAAATGTTATCTCTTGAATGTGACCACTTGTCACCACCTTTCCTGCTACTACTTGGATCCCAACCACCATTATCTCTGATCTGGATTCTTTCAATTACTTTCTAACTAATCTCCCTGTCTACCTTTTACCCTCTAAGGTCAACACAGCACACAGCCTGTTAAAACCTCTACTGTGGCTTTAGTATCTTAGAGTAAAAGCCAAAGCCCTCTAAATAGCAAGCCTCAGCCTCAGCCTCAGCCTCAGCCTCATCCAGTCCGTGGGCGCAGTGGCCTGCCTACCTTGCGTGCTCCGCTGGGCTCCACGAAGAAGCGCATCTTCCGGGATGCAGCCGCGGTGACCCTCAGCAGCTGTAGTCACAATTTCTGGCGCCAGGTTACCCAGAGCTTTTAAGTGGTGGCCTGACTTGGACCTTCCCTGGCACAATGGTCCCAGCAGCACAAAAAGTTCCTCGGTGCTGACCTTGTGCGGAGATGGCAGGGCTGAACCCCAGTCCCTAAGCTGAAACCTCCGAAATGCACCTGGGAACAGATAGATGGGCACCACAAGGCCAGGCCCCGGACTCTGGGACTGGGATCCCTGGCCTGGAACAAAACCCCTTTGGGTTTGAGGAAGGAGGATGCTGCCCCCACCAGCTCTGTGCAGGGCTGGTTCTGGAATCACTGAGACTCGTAGCTCCCAGTGCTGAACCGCACTTCCCGGAGCGGCCTGTGCAGCCTGGCGCCGCGTCCTGGCTGTTCCTGAGGCAACACCTTCAGGACCTGGCATTCCTAGGACCTTCTGGCGAGAAACCACCCCTGCCCCTTACCCTTTGCCCTGCTCATCCCAATGGTAACTGTAAAAACTAAAATGGCATCACCTGTCAAAGAAAAAGTCTCTGCCTTCACCTTTTACGACTCATTCCCTTGTTCACTCTGCTCCAGTCACACTGGGTTCATTGTTGTTTCTGCAACACGTGTAGAGCATTATTGCCTCAAACCATTTACACCTGCTGCTTCCTCTGATTGAGCCACTTTTCCCCATTTATCCTCACGGCCAAACCCTCATTTACTTACAGATTCTCTTTGAAAACATCTTATATGTGAGGACTTCGGTAGTCCTCTATATGAAAGAATCACCCCTACTATTTCCTTGGCTCTCTCATCTCCCTAATGCTGCTTCGCGTTTCCTCATGCTTATAATTATATGAAGTACTATGTATTCACTTGTTTACTTACTTCTTGTTTGCTCTCCACCCCACCCCACTAGAATATAAACTTCACAAGGGGTGAGATTATGTCTGTTGTGCTCACTACTGAATCCCGAGCCTAGAACAAGGATTGGAATATATGAGGCACTCAGTATTTGTTGAGTGAATGATTAAGCGAATTTACAAATGGGTATTATATGTAAGGTTCCACAGAAGCATAAGACAGAGGGCTCTAACCTAGGCTGAGGGAACAAAAAAAAGATTTCTTGAAGAATCTGAAACCCGAATTCTAAGAAGACGAATAGGAGTCTTTCAAGAAAGGGAAGAAGGGAAGATCTTACCCACGAAGAGAACAACATTGCCAAGGCCCTGAGTTTATTTGTCCATTTAACAAATATTTATTAATCACCTACAGTGTACCAGGCTGTGTTCTAGGCATTTGGGACATAAGGAGTAAAATGGAAAGGCCACATATGAATAAATATTTGGCATATGTTCATTTCATAAAAATGCTATAAAAACAAATTAACAAAAAAACCAAAATAAACAATGATGGGAATAGGGAACGAAGACTTCAGATATGGTGGATAACTCTTCTGAGGAGGTACAATTTGGGTAGAGACTGAAGGAAGTTCAGGGTAAGCTGTTATCTGAGGAAAAAAACAAAAAAAATACATCTATGATATCCTTATTTATCATTACCTTATTAATCTATAAATCACTGAGAAATATGTTTTAAAATCTCTTACTCTTAGTGGATTTATTAACGTCCCATTGTAGTTCTGTTAATATTTGCTTTCTATGTTTTCAGGCCATGTTAAGTACATAAATGGTTTGCATTCCTGCTGAATTGAATATCCTTAAAAATAATTTCAAGTTAAAGTATATTTTGTCTGATATTAATCTGCTACATTTATTTTTGTTAATGATCCCTAAGTATATTTGTTCCAGTTATACATTTTGCCTTTCTCTGCCCTTAATATTTTATACATTTTACATCTGTTGTTTTGAAATAGTTGGATTTTAAAACATCCAATCTGAGATTCTTTTAATAGATGGAATATTTAATCCACTTGCATGTATTATAACTACTAATATATTTAATATTGCCGTTGTCACATTTTTCCTATTTATGCTTAGTTGATTTTGGATTATTTATTTTACCGCCCCCCCCCTTTTTTACTTCTATAATAAAAATACTATATGCTATTTTTTTAGTAATGTCTTGACTTTTAATATGTATATATTTCACTACAAGTCCAAAGTTAATAAAAATATCAATTTTCTTCTTGGTAATACAAAGGCTTTAATTCCGATTTTATCTTTCTATTCAAATAATTTAGTTCACTCTAGTTTTTATCTCCCAAACTTCATAACATTATTATTTTGATACAAAATTATTTATTTAGAAATAACCACACTTGCCGTTCTGTTTGGTTGTTTATCACTGCTTCTTGATGTCAGTGTTCTTTTTGGATTTATTTGTTTTCCCTGAAGTACAACCTTTAAAGTGCTTTCATCAAGAATCTAGTAGAAACAAACTTCCTTTACGTTTTTATGAAAATATATTTATTTCATCCTTGTTATTAAGTGAAACATAAATATTGATTATTCAGTATTAGTATGTCAATATTAAGTATTAACATTATTAATTTAATTAGCATTAAGTATATTATTAAATTAAGATAAATACTTGGAATGACATCATGGAAATCTATTCTTTCCCAGTGTAAAACAGAGGAAAGATTAGGCTTCCTGTGCTTGATAGTGTATTCTGCTCTTCACTTTCTGCTTGGCATACAGAATAAAAAACACAGTAATTATATGATTAATTTATTTTACAACAGACTTACATAATTCATGTATTGCATGTATATCAATCAACAGAACTAGGACACGAATATTGTGAATTTTTTTAACATGTTTGATTTTAAAAGTAAGTAAAGCAAGCTAATGTAAATTAACAATAATTTTACTTCTGTTTTAGGTTTTAAAAATCTAGTCTCCAAAAGAAAATCAGCAGAATGATTCCATGGGGATTCTCTACTCAATGCAAAATTCATAAACATTTAAAAAGCTGTTTTCTTTGTTATTTCAGCTAAAACATCTCAAGACATAAGATGACAAGTATTTTTCACTTGTTTACAGGGACAAGGAAGATAACTCCTTATCAGTTTTCCTCAAGGGAAAGAAAGTATTTCCATCAAACAAGCTTTGTTACCTTCAACAAAAGTGGCAGGATAAACACTCTTGACAGCTACTGATTGACAAGATGAGTCTCAGAGATATGACAAGATTTGCTACTCTAAATGTCTTTTGATGTACACCTTCATGTAAGATCATTTCTCTTCTTCAGTAGATGTGGACTCTGATTTCATTACCTATTAAAACTAAGCAGAAATCATCCAACACATCTTGACACTGTTCTATTTGCATTAGTGATAACAAATACCATAGTGAAATAGAAATGTAATTGACTTAGACACTTAAATCCTGGTTCTGCTATTCACTACTTGGGTTACCTGGGGAAGCACCAAACCTGTTCCAATCTTATGTTCCTCTATTATAAAATTATCTAAAAAAATTATAATACCTGATAGAATTATGGTCAGAGTTAAGTAGATAAAGCACCTGGAACATAGGTTTCTTATCAATTAGCTTCCTCTATAAAGAGTGCTTATGGAAAGGAAAATATAACCACACATAAACACACACACACACATGTGTATATATGTGTAGATTTATGTGTGCACATATTTATGTATATATGTTTGTGGATGTGTGTGTCTGTATATATCCTCCTAGTATGCATTTCATAAAGAAATGTTCAGTGACTTCATGACATAATTAGTGAACAAAAAATTGGAATAATTTCTTATCCCCTGAATAACTCATTCCTTGGGGAAGGGATGCTAACTCTGTTAAGAGGGATAAAAAAGTAATTAGGGTTGGAGAGAAATAGTTTTAGTTCTGGTGATAAATAGAAAATGCACTGGTGACAGTCAGCTCAGGGCAGAAGCTGGACTCCAAAAACAATGGGGGAAAGAAATGAGAAAAGAAGAATCGCAGGCATTATCTGCAGCATAATAAAGCCTATACAAAATCATAGTTGAGATGGCATTTTTTGATTGAGGATTATTTGAGGGTATTTCAACAGCCATGATTATTGAGTGCTATCTAACTCACTGAGTTTCTGGGGTTTGTCTGCTATGGAAATTAACATTATTTAATCCAACACACATAGTATGAAATATGCTTCAGGTGTAACACAACCTAAAATATTTGACATTCATCTATGCTCATAAGGCAAGGTAAATAATACAAGAAGCTGGAAAGATGGAGATACAATTATGCATAGGCTATAATATATAATATAATATAATATAATATAATATAATATAATATAATATAATATAATATAATATAATATATATATTGGTTAACACTGGTAAAGTAGGAGAAAGATGATGTACTACTAAACCTGTACTTGTTAGAGGAGGTCATAGAGAAGATGTGACCACCGGTGGGCATGTGAGCTGGACCTGAGCTGGAAGCTCTTCACCTCTTCCCTGTCCTTGGAATATGCATTCTCCCCTCCATTCCCACAGTAGGAGCCATTTTCAAGGACACAGCCTTGAGAGAACAATTATTGTTGAGACCACATGGACAGTATGGGTGACTGAACTTTTTAAGGCCTCTATATAAACTCTTAAGATTCTGGAAGGCAAGTGTGGAAATCCACTTGTCTTGCAGCCACTCAAGACAAGCCTCATAAGTAAGATCCCTTGCTTATTAAAACTCCCACCTACCAATCTGAAGTGGTCTACCTTATTCTCCACTCTCTCCTTGCCCTTTGTATACTGGGCCAATTTGCAAACCAACAGTACTTACAGCAAAAGAATGGGTATTATTCACTATTGGCTGTGTTTGACATTTTATTACAAGAAAGTTCTCAGCACAGGAATTAGTCAGTTTGCAAG
>NW_017732125.1:248712-251354 GCF_001890085.2 Hipposideros armiger | reverse complement strand
GGAATGATGGAATAGCTAAACAGCAGACTAGTGTTCCTACCTAGAATAACTTGAAAGACAAAATAAAATACAGCATTCATTTGCCTGAAGGTAGCAAGAAGCTTCCAAGGCAAGAAAAATGGAAAGGCTAAGACTCTGGAGACAAGAATATTGCAAAAGCAAGCTAGTTTCTGCAGCTATTTTTATTTAGTGTTTTTTTTAATGACTGTTTGCACTGACAAGTGGCAGAAAATTCAGTGAAAACAATGGTGAAGGGCTGCTATGGTGGAAGAAGAGATTTAGAGGGCCTCAAGTAGTGGCTAGTATGGCCCAAACTGGGGGGCATTATGGGTCAGCAGGCTAAAAACCTAAAAGGAAAATAATCTAAAAAGTAAACAATTCATGAAACAAAAATTAGAATCTGGTTCCTATGCCACATAGAATACAACAGGCTCCTATTTGAAAACCCTGTATGGACAGGGGTGAGCATGAAGCAGACTAAATTTTTTCAGGGTTGCAATTCAGCAGTGACTGTGCACAGTACCTAATGGAAGAAAGGTGCTCAGCTACCAATCTCTCTGCCCAGCAGAGGCAGAGAATTCTCTTTTATTTAATGCCTAGCATTAACTTAAAAATTACTTAGCAAGACAAAAGAAGAAAAATAAGCATTGGGAGCACACCCATTGGTGATCCAGATATTAACACAACCTCTTAAGATTTTTAAAATGATTATGATTGACATGTTGAACAAAATAAAGGAGAAATGGATAAAATAAATCAAAATATGGGCAATATAACTAGCAAGTTGAACTATGTGAAAAAAATCAACTGGAAATAGAAGAAAAATGACACAAATCTAACAATAAAACCTCACTCAAGTTTAACAAAAAGAGTAGACACAGCCAGCAGAAGACAGGATTGGTGAATTCAGATATTCAATAGAGAAGAGCATGTGTGTCTCTACATTTCCTTTGTATTTAACTAGGCCATGTGTCTCCAATGAAGTCAGGCAGGTAAACACTAGTGTGTCTCCTGAATCCCTCTTCTCTTCTATGATAGCTTCAGAATCATGCGGTCCAAATGGTGCACCCACAAAAAGGTAGTCTCCATCAACCTGAGTCACAGAGTGATTCTGTCAATCAGATCTGCCCACAATCCCCACAGACCTAAGTAGGACATGTAACGTATAAATAACCGACTTTTGTGTTATCATTGAAATTTTGTTTGTTTTTCTGCTGTGACAGTTATTAAAGCTTAACTTAGTAAATATACGTATGTTTCTATAGAAAGTTAGTAGACAAAATCTGATGCTTCTGTCTCAATTATTTTTCTTAAAAAATATCACACTGCCTTCCCCCGTCCAGACCTATAAGCTAAACTAACCAAGTTGCTCATTAAATATTCAATGACCAGCCATCTGAAGGTCAGGATTTGTTTTGCTGTTTGTTTTCATGTTTAATTTGCATATTAAATCACATTTTTGTTGACTGGGATTAGGAAAAAGCTTTTGTTAGTGAAGGATTTTATAGATTCTCTATTCCTAGGTGTCATAGCAACATAACAAAAGCTTGGTTTGGACTTCATTCTGATAAAGGCAACATTATTAAAATTATACCCAAGCAAATTGGTATCTACATAGAAGCTAAACTCTTTTTATATATCACACACACACACACACACACACACACACACAATGAGAAATGTATCCATGGTTAATTGGCCCATGAGAATTACTTTTTGTCATCAACTATATGTATATAAATGAATACGCATTTTGGAAAATATTAGCAGGTATTCTATTTAAAAGTCAAATTTTTCTCTTCAGAACATGCCAAAGGATGTGAAAGCCAATTACATCTTCAGAATATAAGTCAGTCAGCATGCCTCAGAGATCATTCCTGGTTTCATTTCATTTAAAGGCCATCCATGTAAAATCAGGGTGTTGGACTTGAAATCTGAGGCAGGACAGCACAGTAAATATACATTCACTGAACATAGTTTTTTAAGTCTAATTGCCTTAGTTCAGATTCTGTCTCTGACAAGAACACATATAATTTCTTAAACTTCTTTCTGTCTCATTTCCTTACTTTCCTCTGTCTTAGTATAGGGTTAATAGTACTGACTCATAGGATTTTAAGGATTAAATGTGATAATAATATGGAACATGGTAAGTGCTCACTAGTTGGCTGCCAGGAGTAGTAGCGGTTCCACAATGAACTTGTATGTAAAAAGAAGTCTGTATCTCAGTACCACATAGACAAGTAAGGTAGTTCAAGAAAGAAGCTGTCAGTGTTGTAGTAAGTGATAGGAGCTAGACACACACAAGTGGTAGCTGAAAACAGAAAAGATGATCGTACACTAGAAAGTAAGTTGTGCTGACGATATAGAGATAGATTGTTACCTCTCCAAGACAGCTGTTTGTCTCCTCACTGAATGTAAAAGTACTTTAAAAATCTCTTACTGCCATCAAAGTCAAAGGTAATGGCATTCACAGGTAGCATGAACAAAGAGTAACAAAATACAAATCATTTCAAAATAATTTATTATGATGAGCCAAATACATAAATCAACATTACTTATGTTGTCTTTTATATATTTCCTATCTTTATATTTTATAATAAATATCTATTGAATGTCTGCCATGTACCAGGAACCCTTTTAGT
>NW_017732125.1:247051-248172 GCF_001890085.2 Hipposideros armiger | reverse complement strand
TTTTATGTCAGGAAGTATAGCTGGATTCACAGCTGAGTAATTTTATCAGTTTGCAATTATGCAAAATGCCTGGGGATCCAAATCCCTGTTTTGATTCTGCATTGTCTCTGTCCTTTTCAGATCAAGCTGGCAGTATTTCTGTCTGCATAATTCTCTTATAAAACGTCTTTGATCCCTTACGAATCATATTGGGGTTCCTTTCATTAGACAAAAGCCCCACACATAAGCATCTTGAAGATAGCAAGCATATTGTCTACTTTTGGGTTATGCTGAGGCTAGGAGAACAAAGCCCTGTTGTTTAGCTGAATGGCTCTCTGAGTTACTCCCTTATATCTTTCTGATATTTTAATGAAAGATTTCATAATCACACTTATGGTTTTATTTGAACTCATAATTTCATGCCTTAAAAAAATAAGCATTTTATATCTCTCACAGTTTCTTTGAGTCAAGTATTCAGGGGTGACTCACCTGGATGATTCTGGTTAAGTGTTGCTCATGAGGTTGTGGTGAAAATGGGGGCTAGGAATGTGATGAAAATAAGGGGTAGGGATGAGTGGAGTTGGGAAATCTACTTTCTAGGTGGATCACTCACATGGCTGGCAAGTTGCTTCTGGTGGGCAGGAAGCCTCAGTTCATCTCCTAGTGTCCCTTTTCACAAGGCTGCTTGAGTATCTTCATGATATGACAGATAGCTTTCCCCAGAGTAAACGATCCAAGACAGAACAAGGGGACAATGTAGAAACTGAAATATTTATTATGACCTAGTCTTAGAGGTCATACAAAACCACTTCTACAGTATTCTATTTGTCATATAGGCCATCCATGATTCAAAGTGGGAGAGTGCTACATCAAGACACAAATACCAGGAGAAGGGGAGCGTAGGGGGCCATCTGGGAAGCTAACTCCCATCCTGTTTTCTAGTGAAAGGAAATAGATATTAAACAATAAATATCACAAATAAAGTGCATCGTATGATTGAATGTGTTAAATGTTATAAATAAGACTAAAGAAAATGAAGAACAGGGTTAGCAGATGGGAGAGCAGTATGCAGTGATAAATAGGATAGTCAAAGTAGGCCTCATCAAAAAGATGATAGCTTTGTAAAGAATTGAAGAAAATAA
>NW_017732125.1:242133-244911 GCF_001890085.2 Hipposideros armiger | reverse complement strand
AACATAATTGTCAGACCTCGTATATCTTTACAGATAAATGTTTTCATTTTTTGGGTAGTTACTCAGAAGGGGGACTGCTGGGTCATATGGTAATTCTAGTCTTAATTTTTTGAGGAACCTCCATACTGTTTTCCATAGTGTCTGTACCAATTTACATTCCCAGCAGCAGTGTGTGAGGGTTCCTTTTTCCCAACAACCTCTCCAACACTTGTTATTACTTGTCTTGTTGATAATAGCCATTCTAACATATGTGAAGTGGCATGTCATTGTGGTTTTGATTTGCATTTTTCTAATAGTTAATTAAGTTGAGTATCTTTTCATACATCTGTGGCCCTTTGTATGTCTTATGTATAATGATTACTTTTTTCCTTAAGCAGATGTATCCTTCTGGGAAAAAAACAATTCAATATCAAATGATGTGAACAGCTTAGCCTCAATGTGTATCAAACTTGTAGCAAATAACTATTAAAACAATATTTTTTGCATATAAACTCATTCTTCCTCAATGGGGCTAAATAATTACAGAGTGAAATTATTGAATTAATTATCTGTATAAGTTTTAATGATTGTTACCAGTGATATTTGCTTAATTTACAATAATAATTGACTGATGTTATTCTGACAATGTTCCCACAGACTTCAGAATCTGTTCTCTGAGGTGACTGTCAGTTTCAAACTATGTGACCCTGAGAGATCTAAATGCCTTTGATCATACTTCTAGAGAATGTGTGAGTAAGAACAAAGTCTAAACTTTCTATAAAATGATGACAGGCCCAATAAGACTCTATCACTTCACCTGACTCCATGTTTTTATCTCTTCCCACCGTAACTGGATTAGTGTTTGTAATGAAATATTTCAATTTTTCCTCTGGCCAGCCACAAATTCAATATGGTTGCTTAATTACATCAATGTGATACACCAATTTGAAAACAAAATTTTCAATCAGACTACCACTGTTGAATACATATAAATGCATATGAATATGACATGTTTTCAATTGGCTTACAAGAGGAACACAAAAACCAACACTTCACTTATATAATACACTTGTATTAGTATTTGCCTTTTTTCCTCAAAAATGTTATATTTTTATTTTATTTTATTACTTCCTCTAGGAAGCCTTATTTAATCCCATAAAGAACTCATCATCATCTTTTGTATGACGCTAGTGTCCAGGATACACATCTATCACAGCTTTCGCAGTCCCTTGTTCCAACAAGCTGTTCACATGACCATTTTTCCTTATAGGTTGTAATCTCTTGAGAATATAGATGGCATCCTATTCATCTGTGCACCACCTCAGGAAAGCAGGGGGCCTTCCTCACAAGGAACATCAAATCTTTGAACTGTTATTTTTACTGCCACATCAACCGTAATATGTTACCTTTCATAATCAATTCTTTCACAGCTTCCCCTATTTTTACTTATAGACCCCTTGAGTTTGTTTTCTTAGAAAATCATTACACGATCTTTTGTTCACGCCTATTTATGATGCCATTGATCCATGCTACATTTATTTAATATTTCCCATGTGTCAAGCACGGTGCTAGGTACTAGGTATATAAACATGAAGAAGGCATAATCTACCCTTAAAGAATTCAAAGACCAGTCAGACAGAATACAAACACTAGTAATTATACTGCAATGCAATAAGTGGTATAATATAACAGAAAAAGAGTGACATATATTTAATGACTGGTTCTGGCTACTTGAGAAAAGATTCAAAGAAAAGGGGATATATGAGCTTAACAAATTGGCAGATTTTGCCAGGTAAATAAGGCAGGAAGCAAATTTTAGGAAGGACGCTTGCAAAGACATGTAGTCAAGAAATGATCAAGCAGATCTAGTGAATAAGGAGCTGCTCTCTGTTTTCAGAGCACAGGGCATCTGATGAGGAGAGGAGAGAGAGTGGTAAGTTAACCAGAGGAGCACAACAGACCATAGAAGCAATGTTAAGAAACATATACTTTATCTGTGGCAACATGCATATAGAGGAAATCTTTAAACAAAGCAGAGACATAATTAGATTTAGCTTTAGGAACATCATGTTGGTTGCAGGATGAGGATGGGTTTGGAGGTGAGGAAAGTTAGTGGTAGAAAGACCAATTTTGAAGTCTCAAAACCTTCTGGAGAAAATATGAGATGACCTTTCAAATGGTGGAGGCATTGTGGGATGAAAAGATTAATTTGGCTGATATTAGTGAAATAGACTCAACCAAGCACAGTGGAAAGAGGAATCAGTAAAATGAAGGAGTTAAGGGTGAGTTTCTGTTTCTTCTGTGAGTCACTGACTATGAGAAGAATCTTTCTAGGTTTAAATGATGTTTGAGGAGCCTAGATAACATATAGGCAGACATGTCTAGTAGATAAATATATCTGGAACTGAAGAGTAAAGATAGCATTGACTTATTAGAAGTTGTCCACTTATAACTGATAATTAAAACCATGAGAATAGATGGAATCACTGAAAGTTTATATGAAAAGTAATAACGAAG
Source organism: Hipposideros armiger (assembly GCF_001890085.2). Lineage (NCBI taxonomy): Eukaryota > Metazoa > Chordata > Mammalia > Chiroptera > Hipposideridae > Hipposideros > Hipposideros armiger. The sequence goes on along the minus strand of NW_017732125.1, from coordinate 242,415 downwards.
CAGAGGAAAGAGTAGGTCTTGAGTCATCTATCAACATACAAGTAGTGTCTGGGGGGTTGGGGGGGTGGGGAGGGAGGAAGCCTGTGAAGAATCCCAGAAAGAATATCAAAATAATAACTAGAAGTCATGAGAGAATAGGCCTTTACTATCAAAAACTGCAAATGCCTCAGGTGAGAGAAGAGCTCAGTTAAATTTATCAAATAAGAAGAAACTGCCATAGAAGTTGGAAAAGCCATTCAGAGGAAGGCAGGAGTCAGAGACTAGATTATCAAAGTTTGAGGG
>NW_017732125.1:237441-239933 GCF_001890085.2 Hipposideros armiger | reverse complement strand
AAAGAACTTTACAAAAATACAGATGGCAACGAGATTAGCAAATGTTTTCAAGAAAAGAAATGCCATACTTAGTACCCTAGATTAAGATTAGTCTGATTGCAGTTGGCAGTTAGCAAAGATTAGAGGCAGAGCCTCCAGCAAGGAGCACATTCCTGTACTCAGCATTCGAAGTAATGCAACTATGAGCCAAGATAATGGCTATAAACATGGCAAGATTGTTAGAGACGGAAGAGAAATACATAAAACAGGTGTAAAAGAAGCATGCCCTAACCATCTCAGAGTTGTTCTGGAAACCGTGTGAAATTTCAGAGGGAAAAATGGTTTGGAGAAGTCAGAATTCTCTACATATCCAGAGTCCTCATATTATTCGTTATGTAAGAGCCCATGTCTCTCGGGGCTCAGTGCTTCACCTGGAAGATTTCATGAGAGGAGAATCCATGCCTGTCACCCCAAACCACTTCCACGGTCAGTACTCAGCCTGCTTCTGCACTGCACTATAGATGTAGAGTTTTATCAGTTACTTTCTTAAAAAAAACATAAACTACATATCATCTCTTTAAACTAAAGTGCCTTGAGAAAAAATTTTTGTCTTGTTTAAATATTTACATGTGTAACACCCAATACTATGCTGTAAGTCATTGCCATTTTTTGGAATAAAACAATATGACAATACTCATAAATTTTGATAAATGAGAAAAATGACATTTTTCTGCCATTCTATCCAAATGGTTTAGTAATAAAATAAAGTTAATATAATTTAAAATGTAGTACAGTATTATAAGTATTCAATATTTAAATTACTGTTAAAGAATAAAGAAATTAAAATATACCAAAATTCATTGTATCTGAAGTTCATTTTAGTTTTTCATTAAGTTTTCATGCAAAGAATTTTCTATCTTATCCTTTGCTGTTAGTGCTTGCACCTAAAACTTAGTAAGTAACTGTGACATCGGTTGTTTATACTGTGACTGTAGTAGTTTGAAACTGAGTGAAACAATAAAAAAAAGTATTAAAATTTTTGAGCCATCAGTCAACATATAATTAATTATATTGGCAAAGTATTGCATTCATGAAGTATAATGCCAGAAATAGATGGCTGATATAAGCATGTTTCAGAGAACAATAGCTGTAGGGCACTCACTGTCATTACAGTAAAAAAAAATAAATAAAACCTCTTCTCAGAGAAAAAAATAACCTATTATATGTTTGAATGTAAATATCTGATAGTGTCATGGGAACATTAGCATGCAAAGTAACAAATTAGTGTTTATTCACCTGAGTACATATTAATGATCAAAAAATTCAAGAAATTATCATACTAAAACAATATGTTTCACTTTAAGTTAATTAATATGAAAAAGATAAANAAATGCATTATATTACAGCTCTGAAGGTCAGAAGTCTGAAATGAGTTTTATGGGACTAAAAATCAAGATGTTAATAGGGCTGCCCTCCTTTCTGAAAGTTACAGGGGAGACGCCCTTTGCTTTTCTTTTGAAGATTCTAGAGGCTACCAGCATTCCTTTGTTTATGGGTTCATCATCCATCTTCATAGCCAGCTCATACCATCTTCAAATCTCTCTGTCTGTCTCTCTCTCTCTCTCTCTCTCTCTCCCCCCTCCCTAAACACTCCCCCCCCCCACTTCCATTGTCATATCTTCATATTTCCTCTGACTCTGATCCTCCAACCTCCCTCTTATAAGGACCCAAGTGAGGAATTTGGGCCAATCCAAATAATCCAGGGTAATTGCCTTATCTCGACATACTTAATTTAATCACATCTGCAAAGTCTCTTTTGCCATGTAAGGTAAAATATTCAGGAGTGCCAGAGATTAAGGTGTTAATATTACAGGCGGACCATTATTCTGTCTACCACACTGGGTAGGGATGGAATGACTAAACTGGGAAAGGACAATCAATTCTTCCAACAGGAGAGAAGGAGGCCAGAAGGGGTCATGCCACGTGTAAATACAGAGGCATAGTCAGGAACTGGTCCTGTCTGATAACTACATTTCCTTCTTGGCAAAGCTGGGAGGGCGAGGTGTGCCATGGACAAGAGGAACAACATTTTTGGAGAAGATACTACAGTCTGTTGCAGAGAACATGGCCAGACAGCTGAAGAGACGGTGAAGAAGCATGGGGGTGAGGGCGTTCTAATGGAGCTAGGAAGCGTAAGGTCTCTGGGAAGCTTATTGGCTTAACATAGAGATTTGCCCAGCAATACTTCACAGCCTGGGAACAGAAGCAAAGAATATGAATAGCTGGATTCATCAAGAGATGGATGTGTGAAAGGTAACTATAGTTCAGGAAGTGAGGAGGAATGTGAACAAAGATCCTGGTGAATATGCGTATCATTGAAACCACTGATCCTTGCATCCTGGCTGGGTTCGGTCTTCCTCGATTTTGAAATTTTGTAAAAATGTATTTAATGGGCAAGGTGTGTGTGTGTGTGTGTGTGTGTGTGTGTGTGTGTGTGTGTGTGTGTGTGTGTG
>NW_017732125.1:230578-232536 GCF_001890085.2 Hipposideros armiger | reverse complement strand
TAAAGTCTTAAGAAATCAATTTGCCTACTTACTTCTTTTTTTTTTATCACATCATTTCCCAAATTTACATATTATACATTATTTTTCATACAACTGTTATTAACATTCTGAAGAAATCATGTCCTAGAGAATTCAAACTGGGACATCCTTCTCCATGCAATGCTACAAATGTCTTATGGGAAAAATAAATACTTTAATTAACAAACAGGCTGCTTTGTAAACATAGAATTACAATATAATATACTCTTGTGGATATGTCCTACTGAATTTCCTCTAGGAAAGAGGCAAAAAGCAACTGGTTCTTGAACATGAAGAGAACCAAAATTTTGCAATCCTGAAGCTGCTTTTGAGATACTGACTAAGAAAGAAGGCTTAGAAAGAACCTGTGAGCCTCCTCCCCGCCTCCCCCCGCCCCTCCCCTGCTTTCTTGCCCAAGAGATTCAGACAGAGAAACATTTTTAGGAAGAGAGCCTGGGCCTAATCACCCTAAGAATCTTCACCCTAGTGTTACCCTCTGTGCCCCATTGTTTCTAAGTTGCCCAGTAAGAATTTTCCTGCCATGTATGTTCCTTTCTTCTTCAGCTACCTGTAATCACCCATTCTCACTGCTGAAATCGCATATCCTGTCCCCCATCCCCTGTCTCCTACGTCCAAAATGTCTTATACACCCTATGTTGCCTCACTCTCTTTGGAATTTTCATGCTTATATGAATTCCCCATGAGCATGTATTAAAATTTTTATTTTCTCCTGTCAATCTGTCTCTGTTAATTTGATTATTAGACAAGTGAGAAGAATTTAGAAGGTGGGAGGAAAAGTATTATTTTAGCCCCAACGATCCACAAAATAGTTTCTCTGTCAGTAAGTCATATGTACCTACATTCTCATTTACTTACCTATTCAAAAATAATCCATTAAACTAACATTATTCACTTTCAAATGTACCAACATTTGAATTTCCAGAATGTCTGTGTGCAAGTAAAACCCTGAAAAGCTAGCAAGTCTAGTTAGGATAGGATGCCAGCCATAATGAACTGACAAACCCGTTCTACATAGCATGGCAGAGCCAGAGAAAACATGCCGTGTGATAAAAGGAGGGCTTTGCAGTGACATCAAGAAGAGATCCAGTGCCAGCTCCATTCCCTGGTTGGGTAACCTTATCCAACTGCTTCACTCCTCTGACCTCAGGCTGCACATATGCAGTAGGAAAACGTCATAACCTATTTGGAAAGTGGCCTTGGAGATTAAATGAAATAACATTTGTAAAGGGAAATAAACTCAATGGGGCCTTGCTTAACAAATAGTACTGCTCCTTACCTAGCTTCTCTTCTTATTCCATATAGACGATTCAGGGGGAAGCGAGGGGTAGACTTTCCAATAATCATTTTCTTCAAAATCTTCCTTTTCTTCACATTTTCTAATCTTGTGATCTTATCTATAGTAGAGGCAAGAATCAGGAAAGACACTAAGGAAAAACAGCTTGAATCTAAAATAGTGAGAAAGTTAGAGACAAGAAAAGACAAAAGCATGAAGATTTTCTGTATCCAAGGTTGATCCTTACCTTCAGTCTCTTAAAGGATTTTGTAAAAGGAAAATATCCTTTAAATACATTATACTTTTTGACATTTTTCCTAACACAATTTGGTCATTTTATCAGTAATGGGTAATTAATCACAGCAAACTATTTCTACCTGGCAATTAATCCACTGCTCAGTTTGAATGTCTGCACCAACAGCATGTGTGTTCATAATATGAAATGCAAATTAGAAGTTAAAAAGTCACTGCTCTTCATTTATCACATTGGCAAAAATCAAAAAGTTTGATAACATGTTATGTTTGCAAAGGTTGATGTGAGCAAAAATTGGTACAACATAGGGAAGGTAATTTGGTAACAGCTAAGCAAACTTTGAAACGTATCCTTTTTGATCCAGCCATATCATTTCTAGTCATTTATCCCAAA
>NW_017732125.1:213690-226545 GCF_001890085.2 Hipposideros armiger | reverse complement strand
GGAAAGGTAGAAGTTCATCTCTTTTTAAAATAAGTGCACAGGATGGTTTCCACGGGCCCTTCCAGTTATCACTTTACCCTAAGCAGCAGGATTCCAACACACCTAGTATAGGCAGTGGAACCGTATGATATCTAAATTTATTCTAACAGAAAATCATATGATTGTGTAAAAGTCCTTAAAATAAACATTACCACAATTAACAAAACTCAAAAGTCTATTCTGAAAAAGTAATTAGCCTATTTCAGAGGCAAGAAAAAAAAATCCTGAAAATGAAGAGATAACAAATGCAACCAATAACATGAGACTGAGAATGTAGTATTTAGCTAAATAAGAATGAAGTTGATTTCTTAAAGAACCACCTAATCTCAAATTTACCTTGATCTAAACTCCATTCCAACTGACTTATTCTAATGCCATACATAATCTCATTTAACATTAACTATTTCCTACAGGTCCTATCTCCAAATACAATCACATTGGGGATTAGGGCTTCAACATCTGAATTGGGGTGGTGGGACAAAAAATTCAGACCATAGCAGGTAAATCAATAGAATCTATCCTATCATCCCAAGTGAAAAATCAGAGCTGGAATCCAAAAGTTTTGCGTGAACTATTCTATTAACTAGCTATGTCCATGCAAAACACTCTATATGCAATTGACAGTCAAAATCTACCAAGTAATTGATCTTGTGTGATGAAGTAATTGATTGATATAAGGGTAAGATGCCTTTCTAGGTGATGGAGCTGGGTGGCTACAGTGTTTACTAAAATAATAAACACAAATCAAAATTTACACTCCAATTCTGTAGATTTCCAACTATAATAATCATCCTAAAATTTCATATAATTATTAGCCTTCTAAGATGGATTTATAGAGAAAAAAATACATAGAAATATAATGTGCTGTACAATATAAGAGACACTGGGATAGATTCATAATTTAGCAATAAATCTGGGGACTTAAAACANTTACCCTTCCTTTCAGCTTGACTACACCTCAGACAGGCTACTTCCTGACATCCTGTTTCTTCCAGAATTTTAGAATACTTAAATTCTTTCTCTGTCCCTTTGAGATGTAAATCTTTTTAAAACCCTATTGCCGGTTGTATAACCCAAAATTATCTTTCTAAGGACCTGAGAGCCAACTCTTTGAAATATAACCATCAAGAAAGACTGCCCCTATCTCCCAGTCTCTGTGGGAAGGGAGGAGCCTAACACCTAGGGAGGTGGCTTGCTCCAACTTATAAAACTACTTCCTGTCATGAAGATAAGAGAAAGTTTAATTTTCCCTTGGGTAAGGCCAATTAGCAAACACAGGTAGCCTGAGATTTTCCCCGCCCCAATTTTAAAAACTCTACTGCCTATTTTTTTTTTTTCCCATGGAGTTGAACTCAGACTGAATTTTGGTGACTTTCTCTGTTGCAATAGCCTTGAATAAAGTTTTTGTTGCATGTTTAATTTTGTCTAATGCAATGTTTGCTTTAACACTGGGATATAGGGTAATCTGATCAAGAAGGAGGCTTACTTTTTACTTAATATTTTTTGTACATTTTGACATTTTTATCATGTGCATGGATTACCTATTCAAAAGAGAAACAAACTCATAAATACAGAGAACATTTTGACAGTTGCCAGATGGGAGGGGTGTTGTGGGTGGGTGAAAAAAAGGAAGGGACTAAAAAGTACAAATTGGTTGTTACAAAGTAGTCATGGAAATGTAGCATATTGCATAAGGATTATAGTTAATAATATTATAAAACTATGTATGGTGTCAAATGGGTACTAGATTTATCAGGGTGATAGAAGTACAAATTGCTAATTACAAAATAGTTATGGGGATGTAAAGTAAAACATAGGGAATATAGTGAAATAAAAATCGCCAACACCTTGATGTTAGATTTCCATCTTTAGAAGTGTAAGAATATAAATTTCTGTTGTTTAAGCTACTCAGTATGTGGTATTTTGTCAGAGCAGCCTTAGGAAACTAATACAATTAGCATTCATTCATATTTTAATCCAAGTAAATAAATCGAAGATGGAAATTTTACCTGAAATGAATTTTGGAAAATTCCTTCCCTTTGCAAGACTGATAACAAGGAGACCATTGGGAGTTATTGCAATAATGATAATGGTGGCATGGACTAGCATAGATTCTAGATCTATTTAGAAGGAAGAGCAGAAAGGGTTTGCTGGGGTGTCAGAAAAAGAAAGAAGTCAAAGATGACACTAAGGTTTCTGGCCAGAGCAACTGGTAGACATACATTGTCATTTAGTGATATTGGAACAGTACAGGAAGAGCTGGGGTCTATGTTAGAGGAGGGAAGGGATGGAATCAGAGGTGTTATTTTTTGGATTAAGTTTGAGGAGATGCTTTCAATGGTCATGTAAAAATGACAAACAGGCATTGACTGAGCCTGACTGATAGTCAAGGAAAAGATCAAGATTAGAGGTAAGGTACGGAGTCATTGGCATATTCTTGGCGTTTAAAACACTGTAACATTAAGAGGTCAAGTAGATGAGGAAAAGCAGCCAGAGTGGTAGAGGACAAATAAGGAGAGTGTGTGCCCTGGAATCTAAGTGAAGAAAATTTTCAAGGAGGAGGATGTGATCAACAGCATCAAATGCTGCTGATGGGTAACCTAAGTTAAGTACTGAGGATAAATTACTGAATTTGGTAACTTAAAGGTCATTGATAAACTGGACAAGAGCAGTTTCAATGGAATGGTTTAGATGAAATCCTGAGTGGAGTAGGTGCAGAAGAGAATAAGAAAAGTGGAGAAAGTGGAGGTAATAAGTGTAGGCAACTCTTCAGTTTAAATGAAACGGTTTCAGTTTAAATGAAATCTGAGAGATGAGACAAGTACATGGGGTGAGACATGATATCAAAGAGGATGTATAGTTTTTTAGATGGTTGTTAGTGTGATTTGTAAATATGTCATTGGGAATGACCTGGTAAGTTTGGGAAAATTAAAGATGAAGAAGAGCAAGAAGAGCTGTAGGAGCAACACAGGTGAGGGCAGATGGGCACCAGTGCACAGAGAAGGGGTGAGCCTTAGACGGAACACAGCTCATTCATACTGAAAAGGCTGAAGGCAGAGTTTGGGAGTACAAACGTACGTAAAGGCATGTAGTTTTAGTGGTACGAAATGGAACTTCTTTCCTGGTTTTGTTTCTCAGTAAAATAGCACAGCTATTAACTGAAAGTGAGGAGGTAGAAGTGGAGTTGGAGATTTGAGGAGAGAGGAGGTGTGAACTCATTGTCTGGAAAAGTGAATTGGTAAGGGGAAATTGGTAGGATTACTGGGCAGCACTTACGACCTCTCCGTCTTTAGTCATGAACTTTTGAGTCCATCTGCATGGACTAGGTATGTTTCCCAATCATGTTGAGCTTTATGTGTGAAGACACAGAGAGCGGCACATGAAGACAAAGGCAGAGATTGTGGTGATGCCATCTACAAACCAATAAATGCCAAAGATTGCCATCCCTCAGCAAAGCTAAGAGACAGCCATGTGATGGAGTCTCCTTCAGTGTCCTCAGACGAAACCAATTCTGCTGACACCTTTAATCTCAGACTCCAGCTTTCGGAACTGAGAAAATTAATTTCTGTTTGTTGAAGCCACCAGCTTGTGATACTGTGCCATGGCAGCTTTGGGAAACTAATACAGGTGGAAAGCACAGCTGTCAGTAAATCCCTCATGAGTTTAGTTTGGATTATTCTCTGAACATATGAATTTTCACTTGCTGGCATAAAATTATGTGCATCAAGCACTTACCCCACATACAGCCTGAAGTATGCCCCAATCGTCTTATAAGTTATTTGTAAATTCAAGTTTTCATTGTGTACTTTCTCTTTTTTTTTATAACAATGTGTTATAAAACAGCATTACCATCCCTGAAGTACCTCACTGCAAACACTTTTTAATTCTTCTTACCTCAACTGTTTGCTTCCTGTCTTTAAATCTGTTCTCTTTTGACCAATCATTTCTTTATATGACTTCTAAGGAACCAAAACTATTCAATTAATAAAAATTTTAAGCATTCATTTACACAAGAGCATTAGACATATATATGACATTACCAATACAATTTATATGTTATTAAAATAAAGTTACTGAGGCTAATAATCTAATAGAGATGAAAAATTTGTATTAACACTTTGTATTAATTCAATGTGATACTCTCAAATACAGAGTACAAATTCCAGTTAGCTTTCTGCGATTCTGCTACAAAATCACTGGCTTATAAAATTCAGATATCAACTTCATCTTGCTAACAATTCATGCAATAAGTTCTCAGAAGCAAGATGTATAAATTCAGGCTCATATATCCTCCATTTTTCTAGAAAATATATGTAACACAAAATGAACATGTGTGAAAGTCTTACTTAGCTATTCTCATGTTGCAAATGCTCACTGAAGAGGTATGAATATGGCCTTGCAACTAAAACTTGACTTTAATGATTCTGTTCCACATTTTGTAATCATCAAATTAAATTGAAGGCAAATTATCATTCAACACAATGAAAAAAACACAATTTCTGATAAGTTCTGACTATATTTTAATAAGTACTATTTTTACTTTATAAATATTAAGATCCCTCTTTTTTTATGCAGGATTTTAGACTTCCTATTTTCTTAGATACTAATATTATTTTGTAATAATATTTTCAAAAATTTTCAAATTAGTCAGTGAAATTAATCATCTAGTTTTACCAAAGGATGAGAAAGTTATCTTTAATTTCAATTATAACTAAGCACATTATAACAATAACAAAATCTCTCTACATAAGGTGAATATTAGACAACTTAATATGGTAATTAGTATTCATAACAAGACATCCCTATCCAGCTTCTATTAAAAAGGACTATATGAGAATTGGGGGTGGGGGGGGAGAATTAATTTTGAAGATTATTTCAGTAAAGAGCAGCCCTTGAGCAACCCAAACAACTGACTAGTTACCATTACTCCTCTAGTTGTATTCAGCAAACGGGTATAACTGAAAACTAAATTTGCCACTGCTTTTTATCAAGCTCTTCCTGAATGATTTGTCTTAAACACAGCTCTCTGCATATAATTAATAAAGGGGACACTATTCTGAAAAATTTTCAACACATTCTATATTGTAATCCTGCAAAAGATACAGCAGGGGGTTGGATAAGAACACTGCATTAATGGCAGGAGTTGATTTGAAAAGAAAGAATTTACTCTCCAGGGAACATATTCTTCTGCTAAAATGGAGAGTGACAGTCTAAAGGATTCTAGATAACTTTTGAAGACTTTTTTCAACTTTATAGTTTTCCTATAACTGTTACCTATAATCTCATATAAAAAGAACAGAGAATATCATTTAATAGCTCATTGAAACGATAAATTCAGCACTTGAGCTTACATATATAGGAAATATGCTTATTTTCCAAAAAAATGCAATTAATCAAGTCTTATTTAAAAAAATAATTCTTTCTCTCCAAGTATTTGTAGCTTCCCTTGAACTTTTCTTTTTTCCCAATATTTTTGAAATATAATTGATATACAAAAAAACACATAGAGTTAATGCATACAATTTGTACCGGGGGTGCCAAAAAAATGTATAAAAGTGGACACTTTGGTCAGCGTTGCTCAAGCAGTAGTTTGCCACAATCAGAGGTGTCTGGATGCTGATGGTAACCACTTTTAGCGCCTCTTGTAATTGCAGAAGTCAAACATGACTTGTATTCATCTTTTGTTATTGGTATACATTGAGTATTACAATTTTAATACAATTTTCCTGTCTTAAAATGTGTATACATTTTTTGGCCATATATATATATATACTTGTGTTACCACAATCAAGGTAATAAACATATCCTTCACCTCCAAGTTTCCTTGTGTCATTTTGTTTGTTTTGTTTTGGTAAAAACACTTAAAATTATATCTATTTTCTAAAATTTTAAGTGCATAATTCCTTATGTTTAATGCTGGGCACTATGTTGTACAGCATATCTCTGGAATGTACTCGTCTTGTATACTGTAACTTTATACCCATTAAACAATAATCCTCTATCCCTCTCCCTCTCCCCCTGCACCATCACTGTGTAGTCTACTTCTATTAGTTTGACTATTGTAGATGGCTTACACAAGAGAAATTATGCAGTATTTTCTTTTTTGTAATTGATTTAATTCACTTAGCATAATGTTTTCCAGATCTATTTGTGTTTTTGTAAATGGTAGTATTTCCTTCTTTTTTAAGGTTGAATGAATTCCATTGTATGTATACACCACATTTTCTTTATCCATGCATCTGTCAATGGACATTTGTGTTGTTCCTATACCTTGGCTATTGTAAACAGTGCTGTTGTGAACATGGGAGTACAGGTATCTCTTCAAGATGCTGATCTCAATTCTTTGGGGTAGATACCCAGAAGTGGGATTGCTGGATCATATGGTAGTTCCATTTTTAATTTTTAAAGAACCTCCACACTGTTCTCCATAGTGGCTGCACCATTTTATATTCTCACCATCACTGCATAAGGGTTCCAATTTCTTCATAACCTCATCAATTTTTTTTTCCTTTTTTTGAGTATAGCCACCCAGACAGGTATGAAGTGATACTTCATTGTGATTTTGATTTGCATTTCCCTGCTGTTTAGTGATGGTGAGAATGTTTCAAATATTTGTAGGCTATTTGCATGCCTTCTTTGCAGAAATGTCTATTTGAGTCCTTTTTCCATTTTTTATTTGTTTTTGCTTTTGCCACAGAGTTTTAGGAGTTCCTTACATATTTTGGAAATTAACCCCTTATGTTTAAATTTTTAATCCATTTTTAATTAATTTTCCCTTGACCCTTAACTAGATCCTTCTACTGGGACATCAAATAGAATTTCTCCTTTTGCCAGGGCAAACAAATTGGCATTTGCCAAAATGCCACAGAGCAGGTGGATAGAAACTTTTTTCTTCATTCCCTACTTGCTACAATAACAAGTAAATATGCAGTATTAGAAGATACATAGCAAGAAATTAAGTCATTTGTTTAAAAATAATAAAATAAGCCCTTTCTCTTCAAGGAAGAGTTGAATCACTACCATGAAACAGGCCAAGTAAATTTTCAAGCAATCAAGTCAGAGCACCCAGTTTTCTTGGTGACAGAAATCGATTTTCTACTTGTGTTGGTCCCTGAACTGATTTAAAAACATAGCATGCGTACAAGACATCAAAAATATTCCACAATTTTCTGTGACAATGTAACCAATCTTCAATTAACAAGGATATAAAATATTCTAAATTTAGATTTTCTTGTGTTCATTTCCATTAACTGAAAAATTATATTTGTATATTCAATTAATCCCTGTACAAATTATGTTAAAAGTTGATTACAGAAATGTCACATGGAAATAGACAGAAATTATAAATTTAATAAACTGTACTTGTAAAACATCTTGGAAGGATTTTACTGAGTTCACCATGCTTTACTGAACCATATCATCATTAAAATTTGATAGAATGAAGGTTTGTATTTTGAGTTAGAAAGTTTATATTTTAAGCCAATAGGGTATGTTTTTATAAATACTTCTCTCGTTCTAGCTGTTAATTTATTTTCATATTCTAGACACAACTTTGCATTTGTTTCACATAAAACCATGCTTTCAAAGATAATCACAGAAATTTGGTTGTAGTTGTCATTATCTCACAACTCATATAATAGTTCTTATTGTTTGGGAGAGGACAAAAAATAAAACAATAGTTTTATTGTTGATTGGGCAGGGTTTGGGAGGGCTGCATTTGAAAGCTCCATCCTTTATATTACTTATGGGAAAAGCTAGAAATAAAATTGGCAATCAAACATCTTACCCATTGAATACGTCATAACTGATGCTTCTCTTTGTACCAGATGATTGTGAAGGAACCAAAATGGAGAAATCCTGAATGAATGTCTCAGGAAAAGCATGCTAATAGGGAGAACAAAGAGGAAAATTAGCTGCAAAGAAAGTATACAAACTCTGACCATTGTTTTGTAGTCATAGCAGAAAAGTTTTAATTCTAGCTGCTATAATCAGTATAAAGATGAGTGGAGAAAAATATTCAGTTTACAAACCTAAAAGTTATTTTTTAAAAAAAGGAAGGAGGAAAGGAGGAATTGAAAAGAAACCAAAATTTTAGGTAATAGTTAATTATGAAAGTCAAGGAACATATCTGGGGCAGGGCTGGCATTCAGAAAGAGTTCCTCACATCCTCCTCTGTGTACAAGTCCCAGGGCTTGAGTAGGTGAGCTAAAGAACAAGTGGAAATCCAAATATTACATGGAGGGTTGAAGGCAGGAATAGGTCACTAGACTTAAATAAATGACCATCTCCATATCCACTGACCCACAATCAATATCAAAATGAGAGGAAGCTCTATAAGACAGAATCCTTTTATTCCTAGTTCTGACAACTCTTTTTTCTTTGCCCAAAGATAACTAAACAACATAAAAATGTGAAAAACTAAATTATACTTTGAACAAATATATAGCAGAAGTGGAAAATGAGTTCCACTGAGAAAGTTTTACAGGAAAATAAAGTCTATAGGCTTTGAAAGAAGACTTGGAGTTACCAGCGAGATGATGTATTTAAGACAAACATCACCCAAACACTCCCTGCCTTTTAAGTAAAAATGAAACTCTGAGTGACACTGTCAGGGACATTTAAAAAGAAGCCTCAAACAGCATTCTAGTTTCTAGCTAAAAACCATGGACAACTCCATCTGTTTTGCATTTGTTTTCACCTTTGGGGCCAAATTCTGGACTGTTGACTCTAATTTCAATTAGAGTTTTGGGTTCTTTTGTCTTACATTCTCCCCTGCTGGCTTTTTGTATCATCACTTTCCTGTACAAGTTTAGCTCTAGTTTCTTCATTTCTTACCTCACTGGTTGCCTTGACTGAGAGCTATCAATTCTCAGGCCTAAGAAATCCCAGCTTTGGTGGACTTGACCCTCTGCCCCTGATGAAAGAAAGGCACAGACCAGAGATTTTAAAGCAACACTTTTGACAGAAAGCAACACGAGGGACACGTGTATTTGGGAAGAAGACAACTCAGCAGGAGATCCCAGATGCACCTACTCAGCTAACAACAGGGTGACCATGTAGCTTATCATACCAATTGGGATGCTTCTGAGACTAAAAGAGGCACTAGCTAGACAGGATGCCAGACAGGATGTATAAATGAAAACTTGGATGGCAAACTGGGAACGTATGGTTACCCTAGCTCTAAATGAATCTAATGCCGCATCAATGATTCCAGAAACAAAGGTGGGGGAAGGGACTGCAGAAAGTAACCCACTGTCATTGTCAAGGAAGCCAGACATGGCTTTACATAGAGTTTAATATAATCTTGGGCATTAAAACTTCCTTGGTTGTCTGGTTTTCAAATACTTGCAAGGGTAAAGTACACAATTACCTAAAGGTTAAGGCTTGAGTTAAGAGAAATGTAATCAATCCCAAGAATGTAATCCAAGTCACTTGAGACACAGAGATCTCTGACACACGAATCCAACCATAGATTACACATTATAAAAATACAGTTTTATAGCAAGATAACCACGTCCCACATAAATTCAGTATATTTCGTACAATAAAACATAAATGGAAATTTGTTTTAGAAGTTAGGAGAGGTATTACTNTCTATTTCCTATATGCCAAATTATTGTTTATTTTTAAAGGCTCAGCTAAGAAATTATCTACTCAAGTAAGATTCCCCCAGTTTCTCTAGGCAGGTTAAGGTTCTTTGGATTTCTCTAATACTCTTTTCTTACCTTCCTTTCTTATGGGTTTTAATTGTTTGCATTTTCAATATCTATCCATGTGACTATCTCTGGAACTGTGTCTTGTTTATTTTTTACTGCGCCTTTCATATTGCTTGGTAGATTAGCAATAAATATTACCTGAATAAATGAATAGTATTTCAGCACTATAAAAATCACCCACATTCTTGATAAAAAAAATTATCAAGGCAGGCTAGAAAATATTAGAGCTAATAAAAAATTCATTGAGTTCAAGATACTGGAAGAATTGAGATATATTATAAAAAGGACTGCTAAATTAATAGTGGAAATGTCAAGATTCCACAGGTTATCTCATCAAAATGAGTTTAGCTTTTTCCCAAAGATTTCCCACGTGCTATAAATAATATCTTTTTTGAATAAGAAATTGTTTCAAGGGGACTTTTGCATGCATGTTTACCTGGGAGAGATTCTTCATTAATATTAGCATCTAGTAACACATTTCTAGTCCATGAAAATCAGGAAATGAAACTGAAAGGATTGGCAAGCAAGATAAAAATTTTGAGAGAATGTTAAAAGCAAAAAACATTGATTCTTAGTTTATTATTATTCCCAATTCAAAAATCATTTATTAAATTTTCAGAAAAACTTAGGTGGACATATTTTGCTTAGGCAAACTATTTTAAATCTCTGTATTCTTTTCACTTTCTAAGTAGCAGACAGAAACTGGGTATCTTAAAAAACATGTATCTTCCAGGTGACCACTACATCAATGTTTGGTTTGGAGATTTTCTTCACCTATGCTTCTGCCATCATTCTGGAAGTTTTCTTTATACCAAATTTTCCATATTAATGATGTTGTAGAGATCTATGTTAAAGGTCTATTTTGTTTTCTTATTCAGATACCCATAGACAATGGAAAAACTAGAAATTCTGAGTAATTAAGCATGTTTGCATTGCTGGGGAAAGTTTGGAATTAAGGATTATGTGGAGAGAAGCTGAGCCTTAATTTTTTTTATTTTGTTCTAGGTAGAGCATGCAAATTTCAAAAGGGAGCTCTCTAAAAGTCAGGCCAAAATGAGGCCTGTGTGAGTACAGCCTAGGGATATAAAGCTGGAAGTCTGGAATCCAATAGACAGGAATTAATATCCTAGATCAACCCCCTTAATCGTTTGTATCCTATAAAATTTCCTTAACTGCTTAAAGTCTCAGTTTCCACATCTGCAAACTGCAACAGTAATAACCACCTGGTAAAGCCACCATAGGGATCCGGTGTATGCAAAGCATTAGCACAGGGCTTGACAAATAGGGTTAGAGAATAATACTGCTATTGCTATTGTTACTAATGATTACAGAGAACCTTATTATAGGTTCCATACTGGGCTCTAACGGGTAAAAAATGACTGGTTCTCAACCTCAGTCCCCAAACTCTGGAATCCAGATTTTATATTTCAGAACATATCAGCTGCAACAAATGAAACTTCTGTCTCAACGCAGATGAAATAAGATAAAACATATTTTATTGCACCATGATTAAGTTCTGAGATAGAAGTGACTTTAGGCTTGGTTAATTAAAATGCTTAACTTTGTCTTCAAGAATTTAGGTTCTTTCCATTTTTTTGCTCTACTATCCTGAGATCAATTGCATCCTATGGCTGGTTGTCTTTATGATCTATGAATGGCTACCAGAAGCAATAGGGCAAAATGGTCCTTGCTCAAGTCAGGTAGGGAGAGAGTGATAGACATAGGTTGATTGATTCCAGGAACCCCAAGCAATCCTCTCCCTTTATGTCATTCTCGATCTTTCTTTCTTTTCTTCCTCCCTCCCTTCCTCCAACCTTCCCTCCCTCTCACCCTTCCTCCTTATTTCTCTTTCTTGTTTTTCTCTCTTTGTCTCTCATTCTTTCTTTGCAATTATTAATCAAGTATCTACCATAGGCCTGTCACTCTGCTAAGTCATAGGGATACATCAGTGCACAAAACGGTAAAAAATCCTGCCCTCATGTAGCTTATATCCTACTGGAGCCAAGTTGCTCCCACAACTAAACAAACCACTGGCCAGAAGCATGAGATGACAATGGTTAGAGACTAACCAGTTGGGGTGGAATGCATGTTGGGGAGTCTACTGCATTGGCCCAACACATCTCAAAACATATCCTTGAGATCTCTTGTAGACATCAAATCTTCAAGCATCTCAGAGTGTATAGTAAAGAAAAATCATGCCCTATTTCTAAATATCTACCTTATTTTCTGCTTCTTTGACCAAAAAAAAAAAAATAGTTCCTCAGTGGTGTGTAATTATCAGACTACTTGCTTATTTTATGTTATAAAATTCTTAGTAAAATTCAAGCTCATTTGCTTTCTTTGGTTATCATTTTAAAATCTCAGAACGTGCATTTATTTTGGTTAATTACATAAAAATAATTTAATATTTTAATGATAAACTACATGATATATTATAAGGGTAATCTTTAAATGCCCATTTCATTAATTTTTATGTTGCACACAAGACCTATAAGTCTCTGCTGCTACAGCAAAGCATTTCATAACTTTATTTAATAACAACATTCAATGGTGATTTTCAATTAAATTGAGTCACTCATAATACATCAGAGTAAATGGATCTGAACCAAGTGTTGCTGATATGCATTTTTACTGTGGTTTCACAATCATGCCAGAGCAAGTTTTGTCTTGAATTCTTGACTCCCACCAGAGTAAAACCTTGACTCCCAGAGTAAAATCTTCACCAAATCTTGACTCCTGCCAGAGTAAAGCAACCTGTGAATAGTCCAGAACTAAACTGTATATTTTTTTAAGTATACCATTCTTTTGTATGCCTCCAACACTGAAATAATGGTCTGTACTAAGCTCATAGACAAAAATTGAATTCCAGTAAGGAATTTTCATGCTGTGATCGATCACAATCATCTTTTAGGGACCTTCTGCTCAAGGCAGAGGGAGACAAACAGAAGTTGAAGGTTTCACATAATAAGCTAAGAAAAAAATAATAGTTTTACTTTGAAATGTGAGTTGTAAGCTTGTACAATGTGTAACTTCTTAGCAGCCATTTTTTTTCTGTCATTGGCATAGCACATTAACAGTGATGTTGGAAGACGACAGAAGG
>NW_017732125.1:202644-211345 GCF_001890085.2 Hipposideros armiger | reverse complement strand
ACAAATTATTATAATGAATGAATCAATAAGGCATATATTTTTAAAAGATAGTTTGCACCATATTTTTTCAATCATAAAATCATAACAGGAAGTCTTATTCATGGAAAAAAACAAATGATGTTGCAAATTAGATTAAGTTCTTAAACATAATTTCACAGACATAAGTGAAGAGAAAGTTTATTGTTAGGTATGTTAGAAGCTATTTCCATTTCAATAGCACACCTACCCTCGGGATATCACGGGATGCCACAGCCTTTGAACACAAAGCGACACCTCCACATTGCCACCAAAAGCCAGGACCCCATCATTGGCTCTGTAGGTGGCCATGCGCCCACAAGAGTCTAACTTCTCATGCACCTACATAAAGGCTTCATACTATCTTTCAGGAATCTGGGCCATTTGCTCTCAATAGTTGTGGTCTAGTGCACAAATAATCATCTCCTATCATCTCATCATCACTCTTTCTCATGCTAATACTCCTAGCCTCCCATTTTTCTCTATGAGCACCAACATATTACCACTTGTAACTCAGTCTGAATAGTCTCACTCAACACATTCTAACCTAGTTTTCTGCACAATTTTTCTCCCTCTTACCCCTACCAACAACCTCCATCTCAGTGTTCTGGATAGTATCCCTTCACCTTTTTTTTTTTTTTTTTTTTTTGGTAAATGCCTTTTTTTCTAAAGAGTTTTTATTTCTCTATATTTCCTTAAATTCCCTAAACTTAGGACTTAAGGATTCATGACCCCAGTGCCTTCTCACCTGAAAATTACTTTCGTCCATTGCCCTCCACTTAGTAGGCCAATATTGTCATCTCCTCTATGACCCATACATACAAATAATCACATAGCCTTAGCTTCACCATTTTATCTTAAAGACATGTCAATAATAATCTGTTCTAAACTTAATAAACCTACTCTGTGACCCTGTCTGAAAAGTAACTACCTAGGCTTCCATGAGTTTTTCTACTTGTATATATCCCTCAAATTCAATTTTTATTTAACTATTTAAATTTCTTTTCTCTCATTATCTAATAGGTTTAGAATTTTAACTATTACAAAAGGGTCTCTTGGATCTTTGATTCTAAAATGAGGCAATTCTGAAAATTAAATATGAATTATGAACTGATAGAAAATACATAGACAGCAATACATAAGTGCCTATAAATACCAAGAATTAAGAAGCGTGGATAAATGAACCAGGGGAGTCAACTATAATGGAATATATAGATAGATAGATAGATAGATGATAGATAGATATAGATATATAGATATATAGATATGGGACATGGAGTATAGTGTGGGAGTGGAGTCAAGGGAATTGTAATAGATATATATGATATGGGGGGGAGTGGGGCGGTGTATTGGGGGAGGGGGTTGTCACTTTGAGGGGTAAAAGTATAACTATTGCACTGTGTTGTACAGCTGAAACTAATTTTTTAAAAAAATGTTTACTTCAAAAAAAAAAATTCCAAAATCCTGGCAACTAAATGAATCAGTGGCCTTGAAATTAAGCCACCAATTATAATATATAATTACATTTTTAACTTAACCATAAGCTAAATAAAACAATAAACTCCCTTTAAATAACCTAAAAATCATGTGGTAGACTATCTAATGTTGCTTGAACACAGAGGGCACTGTTGTATAAAAACCATTCAAGCACCAATCTAGACCTAAAAAAGTATAATTTTAGGTTGAATTCAAGGTAATTTTAGAGAAAGTTCACTTGTGCTGTAAAAAGAATCTAGGCTTTGTGTTTAGATGATTGATCTTTNTTTTTGAGGAAACATTTTCCACAGATGCTGCACCAATTTACTTTTCCACCAGTAGTGTATGAGGGTTTCCTTTTTCCACATCTTTTTCAACACTTGTTATTTCTTGTCTTATTGGTAATTGCCATTCTAACAGGTGTGAGGTGGTATCTCATCACGGTTTTGATTTGCATTTCCCTTATAGCTAATTAAGTTGACCATCTTTTCATATATATCTATTGACCATCTATGTGTCTTCTTGGGAAAAGTATCTGTTCAGATCCTCTGCCCATTTTTAAATTGGATTTTTGTTGTTGAGTTATATGAGTTCTTTATATATTTTGGATATTAGCTCCTTATCGGATGTATCACTTGCAAATGTCTTCTCCTATTCATTTGGTTGCCTTTTTGTTTTGTTCATGGTTTCTTTTACTGTGCAGTAAAGTTTTAGTTTGATGTAGTCCCACTCATTTATTTTTGCTTTACTTCTCTTGCCTTTGGGGTCAAGTTCACAAAAAACCCTCTGAGACCAAGATCCATAAGTTTAATACCTATGTTTTCTTCTATGTATTTTAGTGTTTCAGGTTTTATATTCAAGTCTTTAATCTATTTTGAGTTAATTTTAGTGTATGGTATCAGACAGGCTAATTTCATTCTTTGTTGCATGTGGCTTTCCAATTTTCCCAACATCACTTATTAAAGAGGCTTTCTTTTATACCACAAAGCTACAGTAATCAAAACAGTATGGTATTGGCAGAAAAACAGATGTACAGACCAATGGAACAGAATTAAGAGGCCAAAAATGAACCCACACATATACGGGCAACACATTTTTGACAAAGGAGCCAAAATCATTGGCAGTTTCCATCTCATCATTTCTCTTCCTCCTCAACCTCTTCTTCATCCTCCCTTTACCTTTCCTCTCCCTGCCTTCTTCTCTTTCCCCATTCTCCTGCTCCTTCTCTCTCTTCTCCAACCCCTTCCACTTCTTCTCATTTTCCCCCTCCCTTTCCCCTTCTCTCTCTTTTCCTCCTGCCTCCTTTACCTCCCCTCCCTTCTTTTCCATTCCTTCTTCCTCTTCCTCCTCCCTTTTCTTCTTCTCTAGGTCACCTTCCTTTTCTTCTTGCTCTTTTAGACCTTCCAACTCTTCTATAACCAATCCCCTACTTAAATTTCTGAGAGAGGTTTCGGTTTTCTAAAATTGTTCTCATAAATTGAATTGCTTTGACATGAATTCTGATCATGTCGGGGACCAATATGAAGTCACACAAAGTGCTGTTAAAATTATAAATACAGAAAAATGGCATTCTTTTGTTCCCTTGATACGTGTCTTTATTCAACAGACATTTGCTGAATAATTGTGACAAGGTTGGCTTTCTGATATGTTGTCTGTAATAAATTTATAAGGAAAGAAAGACTTGAACTAAGGAAGAGTGAGCAACAAAGAATTGGGCAAATGCTAATGACTTAAGTTTTCTAAGCCTTAGCCTTAGTTTCTTTCNTTCCAATTTATAGCACAACTGTTACCAGAAAAGGGAGCAGAAATAACATGATCATATTCTCATGTCCTTATTTGAAACTTTTACAAGTTTTAACATTTTTACCTTTAGAAAGCATATTGTTATGTTTATCTCTATTGCAATACTTTTAGTATGTTCTTCCCCTCATATGTTTAGCATAAGATTTGGCAGTACACCTGTCCAACAGAACAACTGTTAATCTTGAATTGTAGTTTTAAACTATGAGAGAAAAAAATTAGGACTAGGGAAATTGCTCCATTACCATAGGCAGGGAGCACCCCTAAATGAAAACACCTAAAGAACAGACTATAGCAATCAAAAGTTCTAAAGTACATAGCCTCAGGTTCAGACAGATCAAGATTTCTATATCATTTTGCCACTTTAGGTGTTTTTCTCGATCCAGAAATCTCCTGTGAATATGTGGCTAGTAGGAGCGGACCATCTGCTGTGGCACAGATGATAAAAACGTATTTCCTGCTCCTCCTCCATGTATTGTATTGAGAACTCATTAAACTGGGCTCCTATTCGATGGTTTCTTAGTTCAATATACTAACCTTTACTTAAAGCAGCGGAGCTTATAAACAGACTTCAGTAGCTTGGTGGTCTTCGATCTGCTCAAATGCTGAAGAACCTAGAGCAGGATTTTTCAATCTCAGCACTAATGGCTTGTTGGCAGGGACTGTCCTGTGCCTTGTAAAATATTTGGCAGCATTCTTGGTCTCTAGTCTGGTGTCTCAGTAGCACTTTACCTCTATTTGTGACAACCAAAAATGTCTTCAGACATTGTAAATTGTCCTCTGGGTGGAACAAAATCACCTATGGTTGAGAAGTACTGACCTAGAGAGATAACAAAAAATGGCAATTCAATTTTCCTCCACTGATGGAGACAAATCAAGATATGTTTCTATTGTGAAGTAGAGGTTTCTGAGATACGTGCATTGGCTATATGCACAATAAGTCTAACTCAGAGAAGACATGTTCCTTTATTTTCCCATATATTTTCAATACAGAAGATTGAAATACACCCTGAATTTAAGGAAGTATAATAGTCAAAATAAGTTAATTCCTTCTAAAATAATCATAGAACACCTAGATAAAATAGTTTAATAAATTAAACAACTGAAACTTTAATTTCATGTGCTCATCTATTAAAGTTTCTTGAAATTCACTCATCTCAGAATCGGGGAGAAATATTTTGATGCTTCCTTAAAATATGTGAGATACCCTTGGATGCCATATCACCATTTAGGAAATAGTCGCTTCTATCTTCTTACAATTCCTATAGATGGAAATGATGAAGGATCCATTGTGGTTTCAAGAGAAGATACTTGTCTACAATGAATATACACCCTGAGGAAATTTCAGAAGAAAATATAGCCAACCCAACCCATTACTGATTCCAGCTAACCTTTCCTTTGGACATAGCAGTTAATTTGGGTACAAATGTTGATGAGAACAGACCAGTTGCAATTCACTGATGTTGAAAGTCCAGCTAAAGCTGATGGAATTTCAGTCATAAACAAGCAAATTGTACTATAATTTGGTATTTGGTATTTTAATAAGTAGTAAATAAGTTAATAAAATTATTTTAGTCTCTAATAAGTATCACAGGCTTTTAAATAGTAGAATTGGCCCAGAAATTCCAAGAGGGGATGCCTTTTGTTAGATAAAGATTAAGTTAATTACATTGGGCAACAGAACTGAGATGCTAAAAGAAGCATAACAAACAATTAATGGTAATGGGGCAGTGGTATTCAATATTGCATTCTTGTGATTTTGTGCACAAAACTTTTTCTCTTAGGAGATGATTCAATCAAACAATCTTTCAGGCAAGATAAACTTTTCTCTGAAGTATTGAATGTATTCAGACAGTCTTTTTATAATGCACCTTAATCTTAAAATGAAGTGTGTTCTTTTTCTCTCTATATATACAAGGTGTTACTTTTAATTCAGAAGCTTCAGTAAATGATCACAGCAAGTCCATCATTTCTCACAATGACAATGTCATGTCTGCTGTGAGAATGGATTAATAAGCTGAAAAAAGGATATGTCAGAAGAAGTCATTGCTAGTTTAAGATTACTTTCTAGATTTATCATAATCTGACGATTAATGGGTAGCTTTGACAGGTGTTTTTAATACTAACTGTAGACAGCTGAATGGTAATAGTAAATTAACTGTATCTGCATTGTCTTAGTACCCCTTGATAGAACACACCATATTCTTGAATATAAACTTCTAATCAAAATGAAATTTTCTAATGTATTTCTTGATAATACATTTCTCTTTCTAAGATCTCACTTTCTTGACATAATGCAAAGATCTTGGATGCATGACAAAATGACATTTGAAGGATTGCTGATATATTTCAAGGAATAAAAGGGAGAAAATGTCAAAAAAATATATCAAGACAAAGAAAAATGTACCAGCATTAAATGGAAGTAAAATAGGAGAATTAAAAAAGTTGATATGGAAGCAATATAAAATTCAATTGGCCTTTTTCTACCAATAAAGGACACACATCTGTGACTTTTATTATGCATAGTGGTAGTTCAGAATATAATATCTATACAACTATCTCAACTGTGGTATTTCATAGATATAATGTATATCCTAAGATCAGGAGAGTAAATTGATACCATGGAGTTTGGGAGATTAAGAAGAGATAGATGGAAACAGAGTAAAGCTGGATAAATTAAAAGCCTACTAAAATAGGATGTCATAATACTCTGTTAAATATGTTTTATTCTATTAAAAAATAGAACTTGAGCAGATAGTAGAGTGATGATATTTCTATAACTCACAAAAGGAAAGGAAAATGGAATTTCTGAATAAAACTTTAAGTCATCAAGCATTTACAATTCATAAAAATGTTACTTAAAATATCAGACACTTCATTTCCAGTAAAGACAAACTAGGTCATTCAAATTAATCCTACCAATGAAAACAATAACAAACATAGATATTTTTATTTTTTAAATCACATCAATAGCACTAAAGAGCTGAAAAGTTAGGTAAACAATTTGAATTTATTGAANACATTTCAAATTTATTAAAATGGCTTTGTTTTTAAAATTTCCCCCTAAAATAAAGCTTACATTTAGTGAAACTTAATTTTCATCAAGATAAGCCACGTGATATTATTAAAGATATATGGAAGGTGGGGCTTCCTCTTATTTCTTGTCCCCATGAATGTAACGTTGGAGTCATGTCTAAATTAAAAAAATTTCCCCCCGCCTGACAGTAAGGCTCATTTTACTTCTTACATTAAGAATTCATTTGGTGCCTTGACTTTCTTTCCCCATATAATAACTAGAGGAAAAATTCAATGTTATGTAAGCAAACATAAATAACTTACAATCAAAGAGGTCATATTAAGCAGACATTAGGTGTTCAACATGGAGTTCCTACAGTTCTGCGTTTCAGCCTCTCTGATATTTTCCTAGTGGCTCAAGATTGAAGAGGTAAAGTCATCTTTAACCATTCTCTCTCTTTTATCGCTTATATCTAATGAGCCTCCAAATATCTTTGAAATGTGTTTTCTTTCTGCCGTTTCTTCTCTGCTATTATTGATATCCTCCTTGTTCTAAATCACTATCAGAAAGGTCTTGTAAATGTAGACATCCTGTTCTCATTCTTGATAAACAACCAAGTATCCTAAGACAGGCACTTGCCCCTAAATCTGGACTCCATTTGGGTTTCTGACTTGTGAACAGGCTTTATTGTTACAAACAATGGAAGGAGTATATTTCTTTGACTCATCTCGTATTTGAGAAAAAAAGAGGAAGAAGAAAAGAGGGCAAGGTAGAGTAGGAGGGAGGAGGGGACTAAGAATAGCCTTACACAGGCCATAACCATTTCATCCCCATTTCTAGAGGTCACAGTCCAGAGTGCTCCTTGCTTAATTATAATCTAAGACAGAGAACCAGGAGAACAGATTAGCACTGGAAATAATTCACTGAGCCATTTTAATGGGGTAGGAAATCGTTTGTTTGGATTTTTTTCCTCTATGCTTTCCAAGTGATATTTTTTCACTTAGACTATAGTGTTTGTAAAAGGAATTTAATAACAATTCTAGTGAGGCATTATTTATGCAAGACTGTGGAAGCTTTTCATATATGTATGATGCTTCTCCTGAATACTGTTAACTGCCTCATTTTATATTCATCAGTCAATGAATACTCGTTAATACTACTTTGGGTGGTACATTATGTTTGACGTTAGGTAAGCAGTGATGAATGATAAAGATGTGAATCTTAAGTCAAGTGAGAAAAAGATAACATGTAAATAATTATGTGAATACAAACTAAGAAGAATGCTGAATTTCAAATCAGTCAGGGAGAATAAACAGAACTACTTTGAGGATATACTATTTACCATTAGACTGGAGTGATGAGAAATCATGTGAGGATTTGCAGGGAGAACATTTTCAGCAAAAAGAATAGCTCTGTGCTGCTCCTAAGATAGAAAAAGTCATGCATTATGAACTGAACTGAGGCCATTTAAGCTTGTGCACAGTGAGCAAGGTGCAGAAGGGAGATTATATTGGAGGGGTTGTCAGGGAGCTATTATTCAGGGCCTTTAAGTCACCTGAGGTGGTATGGATATTGCTTTCAATACAAGGGGAAGTCATAGAAGACTTTTAAGCAGGAGGTAATGTGATCTGATTTAGTTTTCAAAAGAGCACTTAGGCTGCTATTTGGGATATATCTTGAAGAGAGACAAGAGTGGGAAACCAATTGGGAAGCTATTTGAATGTCCCTTATGAGAGGAGATGGTGGCAGTGAAGAAAAAAAAAAAACTTCTAATGCTGAGGTAGAATCAAGGAAGAATCTCTGGTCTCTACCTTGAATAACACAGTGAGTGATTGTACTGATTCCTAGGATGTGTAATACTGGCGTAGATGCCAGGGATGGGGTGGAGAGACCAGAGTTCAATTTTAGGTACTTAAGGGAGATCTGTCTTTGACATCAAGTGAACCTGTCAAATGCTAAGTTAACCTCATAAAGAAATTTGTGCAAAAGATGAAAATTTGGGACACATTAGCATATAAATATCACTTAAATGGACAAGATTGACCAGGGAGAATATTTATGGAATAAATAGAAGCTCAAAAAATGGCATACCAAGGAACTGATCAACAAAAAACTTCAACACTTAGATATCAAATGAGGGAAGATAGGCTAGTAAAGGGGCTGGAAAAAGAATTGTCAGAGAGACAAAAAGAAAGTCAAAAGAAAAAGTATATGCTTCAAGGGGAATGGAGTGGTAGAATTCTAATGTGTGTGTCAAATGCTGCTAAACAGTTAAAGATAAGGACATAACAGTGTTCTTTGCTCTTTGGATTTGCCAATAGGGAGTTATTTGTAAAAATGACTTTCAGAGGAATGGTGGCTGAGATCCTTCTTTAAGAGGGTAGGTATTGATCA
>NW_017732125.1:197822-200304 GCF_001890085.2 Hipposideros armiger | reverse complement strand
TAAAATTGTTTTAGTTGTATTACTTTTGGAGTTGAGTGATCTTATTCTCACCTTCTTGTTTGAAACTGTTTTAACATTTTTACCTTTAAAAGGTATGTAGTGTCAATGGAATGGTAACAGATATGTATGATATTGGGGGGAAAGAGGGGTGGTGGATTGGGGGAGGGGCATTGTCACTTTGAGAGGTAAAAGCTATAACTATTGCACTGTGTTGTACACCTGAAAC
This sequence comes from Hipposideros armiger, assembly GCF_001890085.2. NCBI lineage: Eukaryota > Metazoa > Chordata > Mammalia > Chiroptera > Hipposideridae > Hipposideros > Hipposideros armiger. The sequence goes on along the minus strand of NW_017732125.1, from coordinate 200,078 downwards.
GAATTAAAATTAAACAAAACAAGAAAAAAACTAACAGATTTTAAAAAAAAGAATGGGATAACTAAATAATAGGAAGAAGCAGTGAATTTTGTCTCTCTTTCCTTACATTTCAGCAGCAGATGGTTTTGTGTGTTAGAAGTTTTGACCCATCTCATTGCTTTAATATCTTCTAAAAATTAAAGGCAAAATACCTCTGCATTTTATAAAAATGAGTTATTATTTTGGGTTCATATTGGCTAACCTTTCAAGTTTATAATAATAGCACCCATATTTGCACCAAAGTAGAAGAATATGGCTGAGTGGCTTGGGTGTCAGGAACAGTAGGGACTCTGCATTGTGATCCCATGTACATATCATAGCATTGCTGTGTTTTGGCGCCACCATTCTTACTCTATGCACATGCAACTTATTGTTTATGGAAATAAAGCTTGTCCTTGGAGGAAGGAATCTGCTGGAGACAGGGACATATTGTGTGAAATGCTTTGAATTCCTCTGGTTTACTTGCTGTTAAGTAATGCAGTTCAATCCAGTTTCGCAGATGTTGATCCAATGCCCACTGCGTGCTGGGCGTGGGGAGGCTTGTGGGAGGCATCCGTCAGGGCCTGCCTTTCTGGAAACATGGTCTGTAGAGCAGCAGATGTAGACACAGGCCACTTGGACCCTGGGTTGGTGCTAATAAAGATGCTAAAGAAATTCTGTGAGACTTCTGAGGGAGAGAAGGAGGGATTCATTTCATTTTGGTGGCTGACTAAAGCCCCTAGATGTCAGTGAGAAAAACAAAAAAGTATATAGTTACTTAAGGTTTTCATTGATTTGTTTCAATCTTTGTTCTTTAATTAAAGCCATTTATTTTAGTCTAAGTATAAGCTTTAGCTATGCAACATTGATATTCATACAAATTATTCGTATTTTCATTAATTCCTATGTAATTTGAATTTCTTTAATTTTGTGCTCATTTTTTTACCCAGGAATTTAAAGGGGTTAATCTTTTCTAACTCATTCATTTTTGTATTAATTGAATTATTATAATCAGAGAGTATGTCTTGTACAAGTCCTACTCTTTGGAATTTATCATGATGCTTTTTGAGATATCTGATCAAATTTACTAAATATACAATATTGGCAAAAGAGTCAGTGTAGACTATGAATAGGAAATGTGTGTGTTTGTGCATGAAATACTAAATGTATATATGGCAGGAAAGGGATTGTAGAAGACCATTATTCCAAGGAGAGATCACAAAGGATATAAAAATTAGGTCTGTGTAGGAAGATTAGCTTAAAGGTATAAAAATAGAGTCTAAGATTTTGGCATGCAAATCCAGTCAGGAAAGGGGCCAATAATCAGTAAACACAAACAAGCCGAGTGCTGGCATTAGGAAGATTGAGTTTAGGGATCAAAGATTCTCCCAATAGAAAAATTAGANAGTGTATGTCAGAATAGAAATCATAACATAGTTAGTGCTAACCAGAGAAAAAGAGCACTTCTTACAATCAAAAGCTAACTATTCAGTATCTAAATTTATTAATATGTGCAATAATACAGCTTGCTAAGATTTTTCAAGTTAATTAAGTCAATTTGAAATGTTTTTACTTAAATTAGCTAATAATTTTAGTGAATTAGTAAACAATTCAGTAAATTAGCTAATAATTTATGTATTTAATGTTAACCCCCAAACAATACCTTGTTGGAATATATCCAATTGTAATTCAGTTCTGGTACATTTGTGGAGTCACGTCTCAGCAAAAGGGGGGATAAGGACTTAAAAAATACCACTAAGCCATCTTATCTTGCCTTACTGCTTTTCCTATAAGCTATCAATGCCATTCAAGAAAACGGGGTACTCGTATATATCAGAATCTTTCCAGGTATAAAAGCAGACAGATATTACGAATTCAACCTCCTTCTAATATACATATTAAAAAGAAACAAATGTAGCCTATTAGGACTTCCAGATAAAGGTTGCCATGCTGACCTTTATCATTATCATGTGCTAAATAAACACATGAATTATTTTTAGTTCCTTGTAAAACTTCAGTGAAAAGTTTTTTAAGTGCTAACCCCATTAAAACAAAACAAATGAGAGAAGAAAACACAGCAATTATTTCAGAAGCTGGAAGCGAGATGGAAACATGGTAACTGTAACTAGCTTATTAGCACATTGAGAAGGCTGACTTTTAAACCAGTATAAAAAGTTCAAGAGGCAATCTTACTTAAACATAGATCCTTAAACACCTGAGGAATTGCCAGAATATGAT
>NW_017732125.1:180823-196672 GCF_001890085.2 Hipposideros armiger | reverse complement strand
TGGCAGCTACATACATATCATCCAGACAGGTAAATGGAAAAAAACTTTGGGCATTTACTCTAAACAGCTCAAGAGAAAGAATCTAAGATACAGACATCAAGCATTCACCAAAGAAATATCCCACCATAAAACTCAAAGTTAATAAGCCTCATCCATATACTCAGAGCTTCCAATCATCTCTTTAGCACTCTAATTATAAATATGAGTTGTCAACCAGGAATTACCACACATTTTAAGGCTAGCTATGAAATCAAAGACAGAAATCAAGCAAAACAGGAAAGCAATTTGGATTACAAGAAAAAAAAACCCCAACTATGTAAGAAAAATAAAATTTAAAAAATAATAGTAAATCTTAATTATCATTAATAACCTCAGAGCTATTGCATTCATGAACCAGCACTGGGTGCTACACAAAGGAACACTCAGAAAACAAAAAGTAACAGCACTCATGGTTTACTAAAAGAAGAGTAGATATGAAAACCTCAAGTGAATAGTTTGGAAGACGGAATTGAAAAAATTTCCTAGAAACTATGCCAAAAAGACAAGAAAATGGAAAATAGGAGAATAAGGTAAAAAATAATAGAAAACCTTCGGTAGACTCAATATTCAATTAATAGATATTCCAGAAAGGAAGAACTGAGAAAATAGAGGGAAGAAACAAAAAATTATTCAAGAGATTTTCAAGGTACAGAAAGACATGAGTGAGTGCGCAGCTTGCGATAGTACAAAAGCACCTAGTGAAAGCATAAAATAGACTCACTCAAAGGCATGCCATCATAAAATGTCATAACAGTGGAAACAAAGAGAAGATCCTTTAAGCTTCCAGAAAAAAATGTGCAAAGACAGGCTTCTAGGTACAATACGGAGGCAGTGAAAAGAGTATAGTAAATTTTTATAATCTTCTTAAACCCCCTTATACAAAAAAATACGAAAAGAACAATGAAAGAACTTGGAAAAAATACAAACAGTCAATGATATTGTTAATAAAACTAGATAATAAGGAACACTTGGGACATTCAAATGGGGCCAAAATACCAATAATAACACAGGTAATCTAGCACCAACAGCTATATAGAGTTAATGGTGAAAATAAAAAATGTGGAAGTAAGTTATAAGCCATAGAACACAATAATCACCAATAAATACTATCCCCATGAAGAAAGCAGCAGAGAAACACTGAATGAACTCTATCCAAATAAATTTGAAAATAACCAATGGACTTTGAAGACTTCCTTAGGCTCCAAATACCAGATTAGTGCACAATATCTCCAGGACATCACTAAGGGAGACACAAGAAACTTAGATAATACAGAAAAGGACAAATCACTAGTGGAATGCAAAAATATTCAATATTTCAAAAGGAAAGGTCCCTTCTGAAGTAAAACCACAGAAAGAGAAATCACATTGGAAATGGGGAGAACACTAGGGGTCACAGGAAGAGATAAAGTTCAGACACTGCATGGCAGAAGAAACCAATAGAGCACCGAGCACTGTAATAGCAACGAAGAATGTTTAACAGTGAGATCACCACCTTGAAAGCAAGGCTGGTGGAGCTCTGGACAGTGTAGATATAGAGGCAAGAAGCCCACCTGAATCAGATCAGGCTAAGCCCTGAGAGATGTGTAAGTGGCTAAAACATATAGCTAGATGATGATAGGTAGGTAGGCAGAAAGATGATAGATGATAGATAGATAGATAGATGATAGATAGATAGATAGATAGATAGATAGATAGATAGATAGATAGATAGATAAAGAATGATAGATAGATTAGGTACATTTAATCTCAAGGAGCAGGCAATATTACATTCATTTTATAGATGAGAAACCTGAGACTCAAAGAATTTATGCAATTGATCAAAATCACACATTACACAGTCAAAGCCCAGAAGCCTAATAAAGAAAGCTTCTTCTTTTTTTCATTTTGCCTTTGGCCAGCTCTGCAAAAACTGTCATTGCAAAAGAGTAGAGGAAAAATCATATAAATAGTTGCTGCATTTCAGTTCCTTTTTATAATATAAAAAAAATCAGGATCTGAAAATCTTCAAGTATTAACAGCCTTTGACTCATTCAGTGTTTGAGTGTCTAAAATGAAATTCATACAAAGGAAGAGCTGTGCACGTCAACTTGTCTCACTTTTCCCCCTTTCCTTTCTCCAAATGCCTTGTAGCTTGCTTGATTCACTCCAGTGGAAGAGTACAAATAATTCACTGAACTATTTGATGTGGATAATAACCAACCAACCCATGTGAGATATTGAGAGGCTGAAAAGTGAAAGGAATTACTGTAGAAGGGAGATGAGTCCAAGGACCACATCAGCAAACTGGAGAATGCATAGAGATAGGAGTAATGCTGAGGCTGCAAGCCAACACCATGCCTGAATGCTGCCCTGAAAATAAGGACTATCATTGTCTCACTGAGATGCTGTACTGAAGAACACAGGCTACTAGTCATATCTAAAATTATAAAACTATGTAGGTTATATCAGTGGGGCCACTTCCATAGGTATTTGGTTTTATACCATTATAGGTTTTTATTAAATGTTTGGGTCTCAAATTTATCCAAAAGTACTTTTATTTCCCTCAATGTTTGCTCAAGATGTTATCCATCTGAGATAGGAAGCCATTTCTAGGCTCATTCTCTGTTCAATAGTTAATGCCTTAACTGCCAACACTAGCCAAATGGTCAATTTAGGTAAAGATTTGAAGATTACCAGGAGAGTTGTCAACTATTTTATTTTAAAAATTGCCTGCATTGTGGTTCTTCATTTCACTTTAACTGAGTGCTGACAGCCCTGCTTACTGTGCTGGCCCACACTGCCCTGTCTTAACTAGATAAACTTCCTTGAACAGTGAAGGAATGGAGAAACAAATGGAAGGTGTTAGATATCAATTGGTTCTACTAGGGCACAGGTTCTGAATCATTCACACACACACACACACAAAAAAAAAAGTCCAGAACCTGAAGAGAATCATTAGTAAAAGTGAAGACTAAACCATCAAGTTAGGGAATAAGTAGAAATAGCCTCATTGGTGGATAAGACTCGTGGCTGATCTAAGACTGTTAACACAACTTCCAGAGAGCTCTGGGTAACCAGCCCTGGCTTCTGTTCTGCAGCTTTAAGTTCAGGAGCTGACCTGGACCAGACTCAGTCAGCCTGGGGAGGACAAAGGTGATGAATGGCAGCTGTTCCTGCGTGAGCGTTCTGTTCTCCGTGTAACTCGCAGTCACACTATACATTGTATAATCCTGCGATCTGTGAGACAAATACTGCACAGAAGAGGTGGTCCCGTTAACACACACCCAGACTCCTTCAGGTATGTATAGTCTGTAGACATACCCTAGGCTCTTATATGTATACATAATGCTGACTTGGGAAGTGGAGCTGGCAGTTGCACTTTCTGAGGTTCTGATGGGCCCTCACTGACTCAGGCACTGCCATCCACAACTGTTTAGTACATATTATATATTATGCATGCATTCATGTATAATTATCTACATATGATCATAATAATTCTAAGAGGTTTCCTAAGGATAAAGCTCCTTCAGCTTCAGTGTAGGCTACAAGCCATGAAGAGACAGCTAAGACACCACAGGAACAGAGAAAGGCAGGGTAACTTTCCAGTTTGTATCAGCACATTTGTGTACCTTGTGGCCATCGTCCCCACCAGAGCAGAACTTTTCATTGCTCCTCCCTCTTACTCCTCCTTGAGACCAGAGGCTATTGCAGAAAGCCACTTAATCTACATTCCTTATGCTCAAAACATTCCTTCAGGTTCTGTTCTCAACACCTTGCTTTCATGAGGTCTCTCCCCTTTCTTTCTAGTGGCTTCACATCTAGAATCACTTCATCTTCATGACCACGTCACAAGACACATCTGGCGAAGACTGGGTGGCTTTAGTCCCTTCTTCTTTAAAAGAGGGTCCCACACATCAACCCCATGGTGCCCTCACTGCAGCCTGTAGGGAAGTGATGCAGCATTTACACACCAACCAAGTCTCCTGGGATGTCCAGTGCCCCGGCCCCACCTGAGAAGTGGGGTCTGATAAGCTACTGTGCTTGAAGACCTCCAAGGCATAATTTTTCCTTTAAATATAATGTGTTCCTCAAAGGAAAATAAGAACAGAGAGAAGAGTGAGTGTTATGTATGCAAAGAATATCTAATATTCTAACAGTGTATTTCAAGCATCAATGCCTGCTCTTATTCCCTACTATTTGTACCTTTGTGTTCATCTTTCCTTTCACTTTCACAGTAGGTATGAGTGTCTGGGGTTGGGGGGCGGGGTATACGAACATTCCTGATCTTCCCTATATTTTTATTCTGCTTTTCCCTTTCTTTCGCCCATGACTCACTGAGACTGAAGTCAGTTAATTCCAGGAGTAGAGGGTGCCTCTTTCCATTCCTACAGGCAAAGACTATGATCCCTGCCATTGAGCACTATGCCACCTTCTTGGGGTGAGACAGAAACCCCAGTGCTCCTGAATTGAATGAATCCTACAGAGTCCAGCATCTTTGTCAAAGGAATCATTCTCCCCGGCTGAGGTAATCCTACAGATAAGTACTTATTCCTTTAATGGCTAATTAGAGTCACAGAAGTACAATTATTCCTAAATATCCCCATTAAATTATCAAAAAAGAAACTAGTTATCTTGCGAAGTATATACCAAGCAGTATTTTTAGTCACAGAAGATTATTTATAAAAGTATTATGTCATTATTATATTGTATTATTTTAAAAGTCAACTACCTAATTACCCCAAAGAATGGCAAGCCAGTACAGTAGCATGCTTTCTAAATAAAACAAAGACCACTAGTTTTGACACTTTTTCTACTAGAGTACTAACTAATGCAGTATTTGTGTAACAGTGAAGAAACACAATACCAAAACTTTCTATTTTTATATATGTAATAAAATTGTTATGGTGGGCTATTTGTATGTTATTAATAAAAATAGTACTGAGAATAGCCTCTTCTTGGCTTGACTTATATTAGAAAGTGTGACAGGCATGAATCCACTGGCCTTCCTTCTATGTAAATGTATATAATACATGAAAAAATATATTGGGTTGTTGGAAAAGTCATGACATATTTTTTTCTATGTTTTTTGTTGCAAAATTGCATCATGACTTTTCCGACAACTGTATACATTTATATGTTTTTTTTCTTTTAAACCTTTATTAAGGTTTTTCTACTATGTGTCAAGTACTTCTATGTACACTACCCCTCATGAAATCCTATGAAGCAGGCTTATTATTTCTATTTTATTACGAGAATGATGAAACTTGGAACACGTAGATAACTTGCTGAAGGTTTCACATCTAGTCAGTGGGAGAACTGGAACCAAAATTCAGGTCTTCTGAATACAAATCCTAAGTTTGCTACCCCATGCATATTATTCAATTAAAGATGTATACATATTTTTATTTATTTATTTATTTTTTGCATCCTCACCAGTATTTGGTATTGTCAGTATTTTTAATTTTAGCTATTCTGATAATTGTGAGTGATACATCATTGGGGTTTTTATTTTGTTGCTGTTGTTTTGTTTTTTTATTTTATTTTATTTTTAATTAGTTTCAGATGTACAACACAGTGCAATAGTAATACTTTTTACCACTCAAAGTGACAACTACCCTCCCCTAATCCGCCGCCCCACTCCACTCTCCCCCCATATCATACATATCTATTACAATTCCATTGACTCCACTCCCACACTAAGTGTACATATTTTATTTTGTAAAAATAACGGAAGAGAAAATGGCCTCTGGTAAAGCCAAACATAGAGGTAAGCTGACTTTCCTTTTTCTTTCTGTGTCCCGGGCTCCCTTTTTCTGGCTCTGGCATTTGGCAATGCAGAAGATTAACACTGCCTGGAAAAATTCAGGAAACTGAAGGTGAGCGATGAGGATTCTTATATACCATTAAATACTTTCACAGTTACTCCATTTGACTGGCAGATATAAAAAGGATTCCCTGTGAAATCCATCACATTGCCCAGGGCTGCTCCAAGCTTAAGCTCAGTGACAAATGCTTCAAGTTCATCATCCATTTGCCTCCATCTTTCCTTTGAAGACATTGATCAAGCCGTGTTGACAGAGCTGTGATGAAATATCGGGCCCTTGGAAACGCTGAGCTGGCTTGAAATCTACTACTATTTGCACACAAGGGAACAGCTTGAGGTACATCTGTCATTTTCTTTGGCATTAGCTGTCCTCTTCAGTTGAAGGCCAAATGTATTTTGGTCAGAATTGTAGATTCTAAAAATGTTACAAATGCTTATCATGAAGTTAATGACTGGCAATGGGCAAAATCAAACTTGTATTATAACAATAATATCTTTTAAATAACCAAAGATCAAAGACTCATGGCACTGTAGGACTTGGGAGATAAAAACTCATTCATACTCTGTTACCTAAACAATGAAACAGAACTCCTTTAAACTTCCTTATATGCTATAACATCTTGCATTTAAAAGAAAGCACTGCAGAGATTATTCTCTGTATATTTTGATGGCTTGAGTTTCAAATGCTATTTAAAGTCTTATTTTTCTATACTCTTAAACTAATAACTATTTTCCCTCTCCTATACATAAGAGGAAGTGCATGGGGTTTTACAGTGCATGGAGAACCAAGTCATACCATAAAGTCAGAATATTTAGAATGTAAAATAATTTATATTTGACTCATGGAGAAAAGAGAGCCTCTATAAATTAATACACTAAAAAGAAAAATGCCAGGAGTCAGCTGGGAACTGCTCTGTGTAGACTCTCCTCAACACCTGAATGTATAACTTACCAATTTGTTCAAGTAAATTCTTCAGAATGCAAAAACTGTATTATAAATATTGCTCACAGCTTAAGAGTAGATTGAAAAAGGCAGTTATCCATAAAAGAGAAGGGTTATAATACATACTCAGGAGAGTCCCAGAGGCTAGCAATTGAGAGCATGTAGTGTTAAGAAGAAAAGAGAAAAAAAAAAAGAGAAGGCATTCTTGCCTTTTGTAGTCATGGTACAGAACCATTCCCAGTTTAAAAAAAAAAAATGTACCAGGCAATTTTCATTTCTCCCAATGCCCTTCTTCACACACCTCTCTAACCTCTTTCCAGTTGTCCAGTGTCATCATGTTCCTCTCACATGTGACCAGCTTCCAAACTATTTAATGATGAAAATAATTTAAGTAATGATCTGGCTCCCAATATACATTCAATTTTTTGCAAGAAGAATTTGTGGTTGCTTGTTGATCCAGAAATATCTATCCCATTGTAACCAGTGCACTGACGGATATGTCGGCTATATTTCTCCTAAGTGCAGTGGGAAGACTCACTGCATAGTAGCTAAAAGTTCAGATAGTAGCTGTCATTTTCCCTGGGGAATTAGAAAATGTAAATATGTATTTATGTATGTATCTAAGTCAGGTTGAGAACAGTAGATGGAAAGGATGTTGACATGTGGTTTACCACTTAAAAATAGTTCTATAAATGTTGTCTATTATTATTTTTATCGTTGTGAACTTTGAAGTACACTATTGAAGAGTTTAAGCCAGAATATGACAATATCCAATTATATTTTTTAAAATACATGAAGAATGGAACAACGGTGACTTAACAATGTGCTCTTAAAATTAATTTAGTAAAAAATAATGTGCTAGCATATTCAAGAAAGAATGAGAGGGCCAAGTGAGTGGCTCAGTTGGTAAAGAGCTCACTCAAAAGTGCAAGCTCTGAACAACAGGGTCACTGGTTCGATTCCCAGCCCACGCTGAGCTGCCAACAGGTGGCAGGATGGCTCAGCTAAAAAAAAAAAAGAATGAGAAAAAAAGAATAATGAGAACATATTTGTCTTACATGGCATTAAAATTATGCAAAAATTTTAAAAAGATACACATAATCAAATATACATTTCTTATTTTTGTTTTTGTTCTTAAATTATACTTGCTTATGTTATTCAATATTTCTGAGAGATAATTTCATTTCAGTATATAACTCTATCTCACTCTTTTACATAGTATATAATTCAATTAATCACCTTTTACAATAAATTTCATTAAATGATATTAAAAATTAGCAAGGATGCAAGATTACTAAGCTATTATGCTAAATATAGACTAAAGGCAGAATTTTGTTTTTGGTGTGATGATGTGACTAACCTGTCCAGACCCAACCCTCTGGTTCACACTGATCACAATTATAAACTGTAGGCAAAATGCAAATGACAACTACTTAAGGATTCTAAAGAATAACCAAAGCATTTTGAAAGGGAGTCAATTGGAGAAGTAACCAGAATTTCCTTCTTCCCTTTCTTATGGTTGTAGAGGCAGAAAATTTTTCCCTTCTTCCCTTCTGGGTTCTTTGGCTGGTCTAATGATTAAATTGATGTAAGATAAGTTAACAAGAAAGAAAAAAATAATTTTGTATGTATGGGAGCCCTACAAAGACATGAGAGGCTTCCCAGCAGTCAGGTAGAGGCTTATATATGAGAAGGAGGTAGGTGTCTAGGGTCTCAAAGGGGAGAAAGACATCACAGGAAGATGAGAAGAGTAGATGTTTGATAAACAAATGTTTGCCATGCCATGCAAATAAGTCTATCTGATATAAAAACTTATCTTTAGTATTAGCTCTCTTCCTGGTACAGCCCCCCCCCCCACTAAATTTTTTTCAGCAGTAGAGGGAGAAGCAAGAAGCTTTTCCTGAGTTTGTTGAGTCTTAATTGCCTTGGGCTCAGAACAATCCACGTGCCAAAGTGGCACTTTTTGGAGTGGTGTATTCTGTTCCTCCTCATGGCTTTGCCCTGAAGGTTAAAATTAACAAAACCAGAATACAGTTCTTTGCAAAACTCAACAAAATTGATCAACCTATATATGGCCAGCCAACCTCTAATACCAAACCTGATGAAGACTTCACAAACAGACGCACAAAAGTATAGAGCAATATCTCTTCTGAACATAGATGCAAAATCTTTGAGTAAATATTAGCAAATGCAATCCATCAATATGTGCAAATATACACAACATAATCAAGTAGGGTTTATACCAGTAATGCAAAGTGGGCTTAACATTAAAAAAATAATCAATGTAATTCATCACATTAACAGAATAAAGATAAATAATACAACCATTTCAATAGATGAAAATTCATAAAACTCAATACCTGATCATAATAAAAACCTCAAAAAACTAAGAATAACAGGAAACTTCCTCATTCTAATAGAGAGTATATCAAACATCTACAACTAACATAATACTTAACGGGAAAGATAGTTTGCCTCCTGTGCCCCTTGTACAGGAAAAAGGTACAGATGCTCACATTCTCCATTTCTTGTCAAATTGTACTTTAGGTCCCAGAAATTTCAGTAAAGCCAAAAAAGAAAGAAAAGATACAAAGAACAGAAGGAAAAATAATACTGTCCCTATGGCTGTATATGTATAATAACAATTACTAAAATTAATGTTAGTTTTGGAAGAATGAAAGATAAAATGTTAATATAAAAAAATCAATTGTATTTTTATACACTGGCAGTAAAAAATGGCAATCAGTTTCATTTGCAGGAACATCTAAATCATAAAATTCCTAGGAATAAATATACCAAAAGGATCACAAAACTTTTACAGTGAAAACTGCAAAACATTGTTGAGAAAAATTAAGATCTCTCTAAATAAATGGGGAGATACACTATGTTCACGGGTTCAAAGGCTCAATATATGTCAGTTCTTTCCAAATTGGTCTATATATGCAATGCATTCCCAAGAAATTGTTCCAGCAGGCATTTTGTAGAAATTAGCAAGCTGATTTTAAAATCTGTATGGAAATGTATAATTCCTAGCCAAAGAATGTTTTAAAAGAACAACAAAATTGGAGCACATACCCCACATGATTTTAAGTCGCAATCATCAAACAGTTTGATATCAGTGAAAGGGTAGACATAAAGATTAATGAAACATAATAGAGAGTTGAGAAATAAGGTCATTTGATTTCCTATAAAAGTGCCAAGGCAATTCAAGAGTGAAAGGAAAACGCTATTAGTTTTCCTCAAATGCCTGGTGATCCTTGGTTGGTGGTTCATACTAACAGTGAAGGACTGTCGACTGGCATAGTTGTCTTCTGCACTTATAATGTTCTGGCTGTCCAACAGGCCTCCCTCTGAATGGAGGGATGAATGCTGTCTCTGTGTATCTAAGTTAAGTATGCCTATAGGAGGGCATGCGGGAAGCATATAGGTATGCTATAGATCAACACCTGTGAGTCCTAAAATAAAGAGGTTTTTACTGTAGGTAGACATGGAGAGCAGTTTAGCCTGTTTCCCTGATGAGAACATGTTCCTTTCTATTTCTCTCTCAGACCAAAGCATTCATTCTAAGTGCTCACTCCAGACACATTAGCTCATTATTGGAGAACTCCAAGGGATATGGAGAACTCCAAGCAATCTTTGATGTTAATAACTCCTCCTCCAAACACAGCACTTGCTTTTGTATGTGTTGATCCTAGGTTGAAATATTCCTGGAATGGCTTCTCCTTCTGTAATCCGTCTCCTAATTGTTTTGGGTTGTGTTTTTCTCTTCTTTTGTTTCTCTGAGATCCCAATGCCACCTGCTTGCATAGTCTCAGGAATTCCTACCAGTGTCTTGTCTGCTGATGGCTTCCTTTCTTTTACATCAGTACTGCTACAGGATAAATTTTAAAAAAATAAATTTTCTGCAGGTTGAAGGATTTTTGGCAGAGGGATGTAAATATATATCTCAGTCCACCATACTGATACAATTATTTAATGAGTAATTTTCAAGGTTTATAAGATATAGTGAAATGAGCACTTTCATTCAATATTGTTGGACATGAAAAGAAATGAACATAAGTTTTGTAGAAATTGTTACCAAATAAAAGCATACAAGCATGCAATTTTATAATACATGTAAATACATTTTAAACATTTATATTCTTTAAATGTAAGTATTAAAATAAATTTTAAACATTCCTTTATAGGACTCTATGCAAAAAAAAAAATCAGAACCTTGAGCAAAGCCATTTACTCAAGAATTATTTATGAATGTCAAAGAAATAAAGTTACATCCAAGATATCTAGCATAAGAACAATGGTTAAATAGTATATGGCACATCTACATGTTAAAATGTATACAGCAATAAAATTTAAAATTCATTTCAGAAATATTTAATATTATGAAAATTTCCATAATGTAAATGACAAAAATCTGAAATATTATATACAATACTATGTCAGTGGTTTTTTATAGTTAATTATGTGTACACATTCTTAAAGGATCTGAAGGAACTATATTAAAATATAATTGGTACTGGCTGTTGAATTACTTTAATCACTGGATATTATTTTTTCTTCTATAAAACTTGAATTTTAGTTTTCTTTATTTTCCAACTTTCCAACACAAGCACATATTTTAATAATTAGAAATAACACAAGTATAAAAAATTCCTTTTTAAAAAAAGGTAAGTTTATTTTTAAATTATTTTTAATAACTGGCCAAAAAAAATGTATTCACTAAGCTTCCAGTTAATCTAGGTATAGGCTCTATTTATTGTTTTGCTTGTGATGAAAGCTATTCAGTCTCTCATGGTCCAAATTTTATTTTCAAAGTAATTTGTCATTAGTTCTGTTTTGTCATGATGATGCCTATTATTATCACTGTATGGGGACTCCTTCAAAATTCTCCTCATGCTCAGAGAAGGATTAATACAAAGCAACTCCATGAATACATAAAAATAACTGAGACCTCTGTATAAAATAATTTTACAGCCTGCTCTTCAACCTCCTGCTTTACTAATGAGTTTTTGAAAACTTAAAACTGAAAAGCCTTAGAATTGTGGTCCTTTGTGGGTTCTCTTGTCTGTCATGAATGATTAAGTGGCTTATTAAGACAATTAAGTTTGGACCTCTAGCTAATCGCTTTTACAGTGACACAATATCCTATTAGACATCCCTGAATCTTGTGAGGGCTTTTGTATTCAAAGTTGCAGCTAAACTATAATAATGAGAACCAAGAAACTGTGGTGATTAATTATCAAAGATCATTTCATTTAAAGCACACTCTCTTTCCTTCCTCCCGTCCTCCTCCCTGCTGTTGGAATCTGAAATATGGACCAAAAGTTGTGGTAAGAAGAATTCAATTTTCTCTTTTTTTATTTTTTATTTAAGATGCTTAAGTTAAATTGATATAGTTTCTAAATAAAGAGACTCTCTCCTCAGCCTTTCCTGTGTCTGGCTCATTTCCGCTCTAACAGGCCTCAGCTTAAATGTCACTCCTGCTCCTGAAGGAATGTCTCCCAAGCCTCCAATCTCTTAACACCATCACACTTACATAGTCATTTGTTTGATTATGTGCATAATGATTTTTAATATCATTGTAACACAGTTCTTAACCCAAGTGAAGCCAAAACTTTCACACATTCAAATCTATGAGCTTTTTTTTGCAGGAGGGAAGGAGGAGTGGGAGGTATTTATCAAATAGAAATTCCTAATAACTACATGTTTTATCCTTGAAATCAAGCATGTCTATGAATCAGTAATTCTACAACCTGTCAGGTTCTGGTAATGGAATAAAACGTTTTGCCAGTCATCCAAATTGTCAGCCTCATGGATTAAAAAGTCACATAGATAAAGTTTCAGATTAGCTGCTCTTCGAGGTCCTTCCTTTTTATAATGTTCAATTAATATTCTTAAAAACGTTAGTCTCATGTTTCTGTGCTATGGTTTATGACACAAAATAAAGGAGATATATTCTTTATCTGCAAGGAGCTCAAAGTCTATGTGGAAACACAGATGCTGATGTACTCAAATGTCTATAATACAAGAGTTGATGGTGATGGTGATGATGATGATGACAAATAACATGATTGAATACTTACTATGTCTTAGACAGTCCTTTATGAGTTTTGCATGCATTACCTACTCAATGTTAATAATCTTATTTTTTTGGTAAAGGAACTAAGAGAGAGAGTTCGTGACTTGCCAGAGATCAAGGGATTCCTGAGACTGCTTTCTTTTTCATCACTAAACTGAATACCTGTCTAATATAAGTACACCATAGAATTTATAAACTAAATACCATGGCATTTGGACACAGTAGTGATATCACTGATAGGAATGGCGGTGGAGGCTTCATGGGAGAAGTGATAATCGAGCTGAGTCTGTGATAATGTGCAGTAGTATCTCACAGGGAAAGTCTAAGAACAATACAATACAATGAAAGGAAACTAAAGAGCATGTGCTCAGCCAAAGGAAAATGCAAGACATGTTAAAGACTAAATATAGAATATTGGTTAGAGAGTTTGAAATGAGAGTCTAGGACAAAAGTATAGTGGACAAATGAGTCTGGAAAGGAAAGACATAGAAAATGAGTTTAAGATTCTGAATTTTTACTTAGTAGGTAATGGGAAGTATTTAAGATGAATGTTTGCAACAGAGAGGACTCTGTGTGTATATGGAGGGGGTAAGAATAATGGATTACAGAGGGAAATCTTTAGAAACAAGGCCATGAGATAGGAGGTTATGCAATAATACAAGAGAGGTAGTCTTAAAAACAGAAGAAAGGTGCATATGAGAAGGTACTGCAAAGGAGGGTCCAAGTGATCTCAGTGAGAGATTGGATAGGGAAGGTGAGAAAAGACAAGAGTGTCTGTACCTGTCCTATACTACCAAGAGAATCAGCAACTCAGTGTACACAGGAGGAGCTGGCTTGGGAGATGGGAGCAGGAAAGTAAAAAGCAAAATGGATTTCGGTTTGGATATATTGAGTTTGATTATTAGCAGGCTATCCACAAGGACATGTTTAGTGGCACTGAGTTATAGCAGGAATCACGTCTGACATGGTGACATCTTGAGAATCTATTGATAACTGCCAAAAATGAGCACAGAATCAGAAGAAGTCACCAACTCTTATAGAATGCTTACATCTTAAGGGGAGATAAAGAAAGAGAGGCGAGAGAGAAGAGAGTAGTCAGAAATAGGAGCTAAGTCAATAGAATACAGCATCACATACATCAAGGGGAGACTTTCTAGAAATGTACAATACAGAGGGCTTAATGCTATAGGGAGAGTCCATATGAAGATGACAGAAAAGAAGCAAATTATGAGGAAATGTTCCCATAATGTCATAATGGAAACAATGGAAACCACGGTTTCAGTAAGGTAGTAAGGACTGAAGTCAAACTAAAATGTCTATGAAATGTGAGGAAACGATGAGTTAACTTCGCTTAATCATTCATTTCCAAAGGAATAGTCTCAATGAACACAAGTGTTTATCAGTCCTTTCCTAAGTTCGTTTGTCTTCCTACTTGGTCTGGACCCAAGTCCAGTCAGTGTGACTGTTTGCAGTCACACCTGAGATTTTGACCCTCTCACATGGTCCCCATAGTCCCCTACCAAATCCTGTCCTTGCTTATCTGAAATCCTGGGAACAGCATTTTCTCCACTTGGGCTTTTAGAATGTCTGAAGTAAAGAGAGAAAACTATTTTACCATGCAAGTGGATCCTTTAAAAGTTTATGTTTTCAGTAAAAACTGGGTGATAAATACTACTCAAAGTCTGTTTACTTATTCCTAACTGAATAAAAATAAATGCATGGCTAGTTTCCTAACTTCAAATATTTCTAAGCTTCAGTTTCTTCACTCTAAGCTGGGCATAGTAACAATTTTCTCATAGGTGATAGTGAAAATTATACTTAGTATATATAAATTG
The DNA here is from genome assembly GCF_001890085.2 of Hipposideros armiger. Lineage (NCBI taxonomy): Eukaryota > Metazoa > Chordata > Mammalia > Chiroptera > Hipposideridae > Hipposideros > Hipposideros armiger. The sequence goes on along the minus strand of NW_017732125.1, from coordinate 181,973 downwards.
CTTTGTTTAGTTCATAACACATAATAGGCACTCAATAAATAAAGGCTATAATTAATACTATGAATATTAGGTAGATCATTTACCAGTGTATGTTTTAAAGCTTTTTATTCTTCTAATGTACTGCTCCTTTAGTCTCATATGAAGGTATATCTATTCATTTAAATATTTATGCCAGGCACATGCTAGGTATGCAATATGAACAAGACAGTTTCCTAGTTGTGGAGCTTACATTCTACAGGTGCTGGTGAATATTAAACAACTAAAGAAATACTCAGAACAAAATAATTTCAGGCAGTAGTAGAAGTTATGAAGAAAATAATCAGGTTGATAGAATAAGAACTACAGTTGGGGAAGAGGAGATTATTATGAATATGAGTCATAAATATAAACTTCTTCAACTCAGTTTCTCTATAGTTTGAATTTTCTCTCAAAGTCCAACTGTTCTTTCATGTCTTCCTCCTATGTAAGAGTAAGATTTGTTTCTATTTATTCAAAGCCAATCCTTGTTGAGTTCAGCTTCTATCTTTGTCACCACTGTCCCTTACCATCTCTTCTTATATATTTACTTTCTTCTTCTAATAATTTATTTCACTAAGTCTATAAATATAATGGGTTGATGTATGTATTTTAATAAATTTTTAAAATTGAAATTTGGTATCTCTTTCTCTGTAATATAAAACAATTATATCTCAAATATCACGATCTATACCAACTCTAAAGTTGCCCATTTGAAAGACATGTACTAGCAATGGAAACATGAAACTATCAGTGCTGATAACAAACACAATGAACAAAATACAAAAATTTTTGAGAAGAAGCTTCTAAGACACACTGACCAAAGAATTTTAAAGGCAGAGACCTAAACCATCTGCAGTCAAAGATAAAAGTTCTTGAGCTAGTGCATAGCCAATTCAACATTCAACTGACTCTCAGTCTCATGCCACACCTCATACCATACATGAATGAGCTACACATAAACCCAACCTATGAAAGAAAAAAACACATAAATTTCCTCTAATAATACAGCGACACACACATGAAATTTTCAACACTTAAAGCTACTAGCTTGGGTCGGCCAGGTGGCACATTGGTTAGGAGTTGGCTTGGGACACCAGCTCTAAGCAGCAGGGCCCCGGTTCAGATCCCACAT
>NW_017732125.1:179015-180048 GCF_001890085.2 Hipposideros armiger | reverse complement strand
AGGCCTGAACATACTTCATTTGCTAACCTTGAGGAAAAAAGGATAAAGAGTAAGATAGGAAAAGGAAGATGGGATACCAGGACAGCTGAGAAAGGAAAAAAATAGAAAGACTTCAGAATTCTTCCAGGCCGCACAGCTGATGCCAAGGGATCAGGCACAAATGTGGCTTTGCCCCTTCTGTGGAGCTGTGGACAGTGTAGGCAAGTCTGACACAAGTGTCACTGTCTCTCAAATGTTTAACTTTCTAAGTGTACTTAAGGAACATATCACTAATATTATAGTTAATTCTAATACACTCAACTATATCAATAGAGACAGATAATACATATACTATTATCATAAGGAGGACAGTTACTCAGCCCCCAAACTATGCTTTCAGTTTCTTGTGGTACCAACCAATTTCTCCCATTTTGTCCTTTTCATCAAGCCAGTGGTATAAAAATACAGTGAAATAGAATAAATGGCTTCATCTAAGTGATGTTTCCCCAGTGGAAAGCTTGATAAAAACATAATACCTGGTACAGTGTGCTAAAGAACTGACTTACTGTACTATTTCACTCACTATGAATTATAGAATAATGTATAAATATAAAAACAAGTTTACTCAATTTCAATGGCAATATATGACAAAATAATTATCTATTTCCTTCTAAAATTATCCCTTCTAAAATTATATGCAGTGAAGTTGTTCATTACAACTAATTTTCTTCAACTACTTCTCAGTGTATTTGTAATTAAGTTGTACTCATGGTTCTGAAGAGATAATGCAGAAATTCTAACAAAAGCATGAAATATCTTGATAGCTTTGAGGATGTTCTGCTAGCAAAGACTTCATACTTTCCCACTAAGCTTTAATTCCATTCCTATCTGTACAGGAGAAAACATATTATTCTGATTTTCACTCTGGTTCCTGAAGGTCTCAATTTGCTTTCCTCATTTTCTTCATCAATTCATGTGTTCTCCCCCTGTGTTTCTCTCACTAGCCAAACTACTTTTGGGATTATCTCTTTACCTCTCTGTCAATAACCATAGG
>NW_017732125.1:175344-176645 GCF_001890085.2 Hipposideros armiger | reverse complement strand
TTTTTTCAATTTTTTAAGATTTTTAAAAATATATAGCTAACATACAATATATAAGTTTCAGGGATACACCATAGTTATTCAACATTTGTGTACCTAAAGAAGTGATCACCATGATAAGTCCAGCAGCCATCTGACACCATAAGATGCTATCACAATGAATTGACTATATTTCCTATGATTTATATTACATCCCCAAGATTTATTTGTTTTATACCTGGAAATTTGAACCTTTTCTTCCCATTCACCTTTCTCTCCTTTTTAATTTTCAGTTACAGTTGACAGTCAGTATTATTTTATATTAATATCAGATGTACAGCATGGTGGTTAGACACTTATATAATTTAGGAAATGATCCCCTAACTAGTCTAATACCCACCTGGCACTATACATAGTTATTATCATATTATTAATTATATTCTCTATGCTTTACTTTACATCCTCATGACTATTTTGTAATTACCAATTTGTTTTTCTTAATCCCTTCACCTTTTTCATCATGCCCCCCAAACCCCCTCCTATCTATCACCCTTTTAACTCTAGTACCCATCTGACATCATACATAGTGATTACAATATTATTGACTATATTCCTTATGCTGTACCCTACATCCCCATGACTACTGTGTAACAACCAGTTGTACTTCTTAATCCCTTCCTCTTTTCAACTGTCCCCACCCTCCCACCCATCTGGCAATCATCAAAATGTTCTCTATATCTATGACTTTGTTTCTGTTTGTTTATTTTGCTCTTTACATTCCACTTATAAGTGAAATCATATGACATTTGTCTTCCTCTGTCTGACTTACTATACGCAACATAATATACTCCAGGTGCATGTTGTTATAGATGGCAAGATTACTCTACCCAGCAAAGCTATCATTTAGAATCAAAGGACAGATAAAGAGTTTCCCAGACAAGAAAAAGTTAAAGGAGTTTATCACCACCAACCCAGTGTTACAAGGAATTTTAGAGGCACTTCTTTAAGATGAAAAAGAAATATGATGCAAAATATGAATAAAATGGGAATAACTACAATACATTTCTATCAACAATTACTTAAAATGTAAATGGAGTAAATGCTCAAATCAAAAGATATAGGGTGGATGAATGGATAAGAAAACAAGGCTGCCTATAAGAGACTCATTTCAGATCAAAAGACACACACAGACTGAAAGTAAAGGGATTGAAAAAAAGATATTTTACGAAAATGGAAACAAACAAACAAAAAATGTTGGGGTAGCAACACTTATACCAAACAGAATAGACTTTAAAACAAAGGCTATAATAGGAGACAAAGAAAAA
>NW_017732125.1:160536-169688 GCF_001890085.2 Hipposideros armiger | reverse complement strand
CATTTCTTGAGGTTTCTTCTGATCTTTTACTTGGGACATGTTTCTTTGTTTCTTCATTCTGGCTGTCACTCTGATTGCTTTGATGTGTTAGATCACCTAGAAAGACAGACTCAATGTGGCCTCCTCTTTAAGTCCTTCGTTTAGAGGTACTGCTCATCTAGGGTCCAGGGAACTTCCGAGGTTGAATATCTTATAAATTATTTGTAATTTTGGTGTGAACCTGGGAGGCAGTTGGCACAGCGTCTGTCTATTCCACCATCTTACCGGAAGTCCCCCCATTTTAAATTCTTGAGGAAAGCACAGCAATACCTGCCACCTGGCAGGCACTGCATGGACTATTTTAACATTAAATCGCTGTATTTCATTTGAAACATCTTATCTCTGAGAAACCAAGTTTTCAGTGGTTGCCAGGATAAGAATCAAGTACTGTGAGAAAGTTAATGTGGAAATGAAAAGGACAGTGACAGTGAGACCAAAATTTGAGAAGTTGTACAGGGCTCAGTAGGCACATACATCCATTAGTAAGCAATTGTGGAGATTTAAAAAGGAAATTATTATTTTTTTAATATTTGTATTGTTTATTAAAATGGCTATGAAGTTGTTAGAACTTAAATATTTATTAAGTTGTTTAGAACTAACTAGTTAATAAATGGAACTGTTTGCTTTTCCTTTTGGTCTAGGAGTCTCATAAAAATTAAAAAAAAAATCATCAAGACACTACAGGATCTGAGAGCAAAAGAAATCTGGGAATTCTCTGTGCAAATTGTGACTTGCATAGAATTTAAAGAAAGACCCCCCCCTAACTCCAGGGTAAAATTGCCTTGGTGGCTATCTGCAACCTTCAACCTGATAAATTTATGAGTTTCTCCCTTCCTTTGAATGTCCTCATATGAATTTCTGGATGCCCAAAGCAACCCCTACGCCACAAGGAAAGCTCTCATTTTTATTATTGGGAAGGTTAAACTTATACACACTAAAGATGAAGTTGCATCTCTCTGTCAAGTTAATTCATTCAGTCAACAAATATTTAGCAGAGATGTGTTATGCATTGTTCTAGGACTGGAGATACACTAGTTAGCAAATTCATTACACTGATTGTTCTAATGCGCTGGTAGCATGTTTGTAATCAGCTAACCATTTGAAAACATCCATACACACTGGGACGATGACTATTTCTGAAGTAGGTATCTAACCCAAACTCAACAGCAGAATTTTTAGAACAGAGAACATAGAGACTTAACCATCTGTTATTATGCTCACATTAACTTGAGGCAGGACTGTAATTGTTATGACACTTTCCAACGTGTTTTTCCAGCTTTGAGAGAAGCAAACACGTGAATGCGCAGCTCATAGACTCTGGATCACCAGCTATTCTCCCAGTACCAAGTGATGGTGTGTCCCGAGGCCAGCTAATACTTTCTTACTTTAGCTTAAAACTTATTTTTCTAAGAGCCTCCCGGATACAAGTTCAAATTACTTTTAATATTATAATGTTCTGAATTATCTTCCAAATATACCCTAAATTTTGCTTTTCACACACACACACACACACACACACACACACACACACACACACACACACACAAAATCGGAAAATACATGTATTTAAAATTTACAGAGAACTACATTTCACCAATTAATAACAGTCTAGTAAAGATGCAAGTTATTTATATTCCTGCATAACAGCTCCTAATTGCTCTATTTCTACTTTCCTTGTAATAAACTCAGAGTGGAGAGGAGATTCCAAACTGATGCTTCATTTCCAAAAAAAAACCAAACAAAAAACAACTCAGCTTTTGTATGAAGAACTCCTGTTTCGACAATGGATCAATGCATGTAGCTTTTCAAACCCAGTAAGCAGTAACTTGTCAGATCCACAGGGCAAACTGAAATATACTGAAGTACTACTATTATAATTTAAAAAGAAAAATAGAATAAGAGAAAATACTACTCCCCTTGAATGTCTAAACAAAACCTGCTCCCTTTTCAGTCTTCTTTGAATATTACTTGCTGGTAAGGATAAAGGGTACCCAAAAGAATATTTGGCTTTTTTTTTTTATCTTTGCTAAATTCATTGGGGTGACACTGGTTAGTAAAATTACATAGGTTTCAGTCTACATTTCTATAATACATCACCTGTATATTGCATTGTGTCCATATTTGGCTTTTAAAGCCATGCCAAATCAAGAACAAGATCAGTAACTTCTGGGATCCACCTTTCTTCCTCACACAAAATTGTAGGATGTATAGTAAGAGAATGACACAGTGACAGGAAAGAGAGTCACCAAACCAGTAACCATTTGTGACAATATATGATTCTTTCATTTCCTCAGGGGAGGCATGGAATTCAGAGCTACAGCAAATGGAGCAATTTTAAGATCCAAGGACCAGTGTCTCCTAATTTAGGGCAGGAAGAACTCAACGTGAAATTTTGCCTGAATGAAACCTCAGAACCTTTAGGGACATATTTGTAAAACCAGACATTGAATCTGTGTTTCTGTCTTCTTGCCTAGCAAAGGACTCTGCAAACAGCACATAGAGACACTGCAAGGGGAGGCTTGGATACTAACAAGACTGCTTTTCTCAGAATCTTTCCAACATGCTTAAGTCTTGAAGGCTTGTCTTAAAAGTCATTAATGTCCAAGAAAATTTACAATAATGTGCATCCAGGTTTAGCCCTGGACCATTTTAAGTCTGCTGTTTTCATTCCCAGAATCCTAAGTCTCCCCTTTCAGAGCGCTTGCTTCTTCCTCTGCCCACTTCCATGTCCTCCCTCATCCAAACTCAGTTGTTTATACCTTCATATAAATACAAGTCACGATGTTAAGGATGTTTGAGTTTAACTTTATCTCCAAAAATTATGTAAACGGCGGCACCACCAAACACACTGAGGAAATAGTAGGCATAACCAAAATAGATATGAGTTACTAAAATTATCTTTCTGCAAACAAATATAAAAACACAGAGTTAAAAATATTATTTCTGGTTTTATCTTCAGGAGACTCCACAATGAAGAAACTACTTTTGAAAAACTTTACCTTCAATATTTCTTTCTGTATCTTAGCTTCATATAAATTTGTAAATATTCCAAATATTATTCTATTAAAAATTTGGACCTACCAAAGGATATAAGTTCACTCCAGCCTTACTCCGGGCTGCATTTAGGCAGATTCTAAATGCCCAAAGGGGATGTTGATTAAATTGCTTTTGAGCTGGATAGGTCCTGATTGTTAGATAGAATTCAAGCAAGCCAATTCCATCCATCTAACTATAGACCTGCCACAGAGCTGGGTGCTGGTTACTGCTGTATTAACACAATAAGATGATTCAGTTCAAAAAACAGATGCTTAGCCTCTGCTATGAGCACAACAATTAACATGTAAACACGTTAGAAAGGCTCCTGGGGAATGGTATGATCAAAATGTCCATCACTATTCCACAAAAAATTATGCCTTGATTCAGAACATACTTATGTTTGAGATTCGGTTTTCATACCTCTCAGCCTGAGCACTGTGTTCTCATGGAAGGCAAATTCAAAGTCAACTTTAGATGCTGTTAACTATGGGGAGTCTTCGAGAAAATGTGACTTTCAGTGGTGTGATTTCATTGTCTCCAGGTTCTCACACTGAGGGGCCAGTCTCACAGCCTGGGACTTTTATGTATCCCATGTTTGTGTGCTACTGAAACAGTGTCGGGTGTGTATGTGAAGTGTAACCGCAGAACTAGTTCGAACTGGTCTTATTCTGTTTTCTAAACAGATACTGAGTTGCTTTTTCAGAAACAACAGAACAAAAACACAGGTCATACAACAGAAGCATGCACAGAGGAGAGGATTTTGACCTCAGGTAATACCCAGAACCAAAGTTTCAACTCCCATTCCCCATGGAACCAAAAAGCTGGGATATGACCAGAACACAATCACCAGAATACTTTCAGAAAAGAAGGGTCCAATGTCCAGGAAAATCCAGTGCTAAACCCTTCAGTTTCCCTCCCTGAAACTTCTCCCACCAATGCTTCCTCATACCAGCCCACCCTTCCCTAACCCTTAAATTCCGCCCCACACCCTTGATTGGAGAGACAGATTTGAGCCTTGCCTCCTGTCTCCTTACCAGTCTGAAGCCTTTTCTTTGCTCAAAAGTCTATGCCATAGTATTGGCTTCATGAGCATTGGGCAGCCAGCCCTTGCTCTATAACAGAAGGACCCCTGATGACACGTACAGCCTATAAAGGGAGGGGAAAAATGACAAGCAGTTGTTCTCCTGAAGTTTGAGAACAAAGGTCTCATTTTCTGGAAATCCAAATCATTTCATTTCCCAGAATGAATGGTTACATGATTTGACCCTCTTCTGAGCAACAGAAGCAGCAATTGGAGCCTTTGATGGCATGGTGCACACATCTGGCATTTCATTCCTATGCTTATCACAGCAAAGGAAGGCTTTAAAACTTCTACGTATAGTATATCCAAAATAACTGAAAACACTGTGTACTAGTGTTCATAGTGGCTTATTCACAAGTTCTAGCCAAAAGGTAGAAACAACCGAAATGCCCATCAGTGGATGAATGGATAAACAAAATGTGGTATATTCATACAATGGAATATTATTCATGCATAAAAAGGAATGACATTCTGAAACATGCTACAACATGGATGAACCTTGAAAGCATTGCGCTAAGTGAAATAAGCCAGTTACAAAAGGACAAACGTTGTGAGTCCACTTACAGGAGGCATTTAGAATAGGCAAACTTATAGAGAGAAAGTAGACTAGAGGTTACCAGGGGTTGGGAGGAGGAGGAAATGAGGAGCTATTGTGTAATAGGTGCCGAATTTCAGTTTGGGGTGATGAAAAAGTTCTAGAGATGGATATTGATGGTGGTTATACAATATTGTGAATGTATTTAATACCAGTGTACTTTACAGTTAAAATGGTAAACTTCACATTATGGATATTTATCACAATAAAAAATAATTTAGAGCTGGATGGACCTTGGCATCCCGGGATGTCCCCAGGCAATATCTGGGACTATTCCTACATGGCCCATGCCAGGGACAATCGGGGTGGGAGGGGTGGTGCCTGGATGCCTAGTTCAGCACGCCAATATGCTAAGGCCTCCAATGCAGAGGCTGGGTTTTCAAGACATTTTGTCAGGGTGATGATAATGATTATGGTTGTGATTGTGGTCCCTCTGTTTCTACTTTTACTCCCCACACTTCCATTTACCTGGACTGTAAGTTCTGTACATTCCACCTTCTGGGAGGCAGCAGATAACATAAGATATTTTATCTGCCTACAGATAAAAGACATTTCTACAGCAAGAGCCTCTCAGGTTTTTCCAGATAAAATAGAACTTGATCCCTTTCATAGTAACTTATCATCTTATCTTTCTTCCTTCTTTCTTGCTTTTCTTGTGACTCTTGAGAGAGAGAGAAAGAGAAATAGAGAAGGTGAGAGAGAGAGAGAGAGAGAGAGAGAGAGGAAACCTTTCTGTCTCCTTGGTACTCTGCAGTCCTAATATTTACCAGCTCCACAGGCAATGAGCCCCGTGACTGCAGTTTGTGAATATGTTGCTCACCAACGGAGAAGTGCTTGGTAATGAGCAAAGGAATGAATAATGCATTTCTAATGCCAACCTTGTTACACATACTTTCATGTTTCTTTCCTTGTCTAGACTGTAAAATTCTGAAGAGCAGGAGCTGCCTTATATTTTGTAGTGTGTGTGTGTGTGTGTGTGTGTGTGTGTGTGTGTGTGTGTGTGCGCACACGCACCTTCTATAGCATCCAACTGAAACTAGGTAGTTAAGGAACTTTTTTCTGTGATGAATGAACTCACATCATAATGTGGAAAACAAAAGAGGGAGTACTCAGCAGGATGAGAGACCCACCAAAAGAATAAAAATAGCTTCTGCTATTGAATAATTGGAAGAATTATGCTTAAACTAATATAACATATACGAAAAAGTCTGGAGAAAATGTCTGACTCTGACCATAAAATTATTCATGGAGGTTAAGAGATCTGTGTGTTCTAGTGCTGGCAAGAAAAGTACTAGAAGGGGTACAATTTTATTTAGACCTTTCATAATGGGTTGGCTTTAAATAAGTGAAGAGAATATAAATTCAGTACCTGGGTTGACAGTGACAAATTGCAAGAGAATCCAGCATTACCTCAACATAATGTGGTGGAGAGGGCAGGGAAGAGGTTGGCAGTATGAACAAGAAGGAAAGCTCTTCTTGTTGAAGAGGTAGGAAAAGATGAGATAGGCTCTATGAATATATTTCAAGACCACATTTCATTCTGTTGAACAAGGCATAGTGAAAATACTTTGTACTCACCGGTCACTAGTTTGAAATCCAAGTTTCTTCTCAGAGCATCATGGCAAAGCGAGGATAGCCGACGTGGCAGGGCTCGTGATTTTTTAGTCAAGCATGCTCATGCTGGTGATGAATCTGGGAGGCAGTCTGGAAGAAACACACAAGACCGACTTATTTTTCAGTAATTTATTTTTTCTTGGCCGACTAATACAGATAGGATTGATAAAACACAACAAGAAAAGTCAGAAAGCCTCTCTTCTCACACAAAAGAGGAGATGGGATGGAAAGAAGCTGAGTAACAGGTTGTATTGAAAGGGAAACTGTTACAATACTGCTAACTCATTTTCTACAGACAATAAAATAGTATTTCTGAAACAGCTAACAGAAATAATTGCATATAAATGAAGAAGTCACTAAAAGTCCGTGCTCTTCCCCAAGTGTTTTTAATTAAGAAAAAAAGCTTACTCTGTAGTAGTTTTCTTAAATCATAATTATGCTATTGATGGTGTCTATGTGATATGTTCTATTTTAAAGGTTCGTCTATGAAGTCCATTTTGGCAGTTAGTGAAGTTTTAAGAGATCATTACATGAAAATACTTTTCATAGGGTTTCAGTTTGCCATGCTCATTGTAGCCAACAAAGAAAGTACTTCACTCATTTTAACAGTTTAACAGTGCTTGGCATATAGTAGATGTTTCATAAATTTTTGTTGAGATGAATTCTCAGGAGACTTATTTGCTTTGCAGTTAAAATGTAATATAAAATGACTAAGTCCTAGGAAAACATTTTTTTGTTCCCAGATTATCAAATGCCAAAATTCAAGGTTTGTTTTGTTTCCTTTGCCATAACAGCAATGAGATATAATCATAATAATAAATTATTCCCCTCTACTAGATTGTAAATTCCATGAGAGCAAGAATCTTGACTACTTTTTTTTTTTTTTTTTTTTTCTCCCTGGTGTATAATAGGTTCTCAACAAATATTGTTAAATTAATGAACACACAAAATTGACCTCCTTGGCATTCCTCTGTGTGTGTGTGTGTGTGTGTGTGTGTAGTTATCCTATTCTATTCTACAAAAAACTGCATTGCATGCATGATGCACTTCCTGATTCTGCATACCGAGACTGTCATTTGAAAACATCATATTTAATATGCCAAGGTCTGCCCTCATAGCCTAGTAAAAGGAAGAAATAAATGGAAGACAATGTTACTATGAGTAGTTACGTTCTAACAAGCATATATTAAAGGCTTAATAGAATTATTTTTGAAAATACTCTTGAATTTTTTTTAAATTACATTACAGTGAAATAAAACTGATTATGTTCATTAATCAAATTCTTGATATGAAACGATTCCAGAGTTCAAGCCCCTTATATCCATTTTATTGAAATACTGTCACTTATTTAAGTGCTACACACGTTTTATATGCTGGCTCTGTAGTATCACTTAAATAGGGATTTTGAATTAAATTATAATCATGGAGTTGAAACATAAAAAATTTGTTCAAAGAAAATGTTATTTTTAATGTGTATGCCAATAAAACTTGAACATGATTTTAAATTTATCACCTTATTTAGAGAATTGTGAGTATTTCCCCAATCATCAGGTAGAATTAAACTTCATATACTTCAGAAAAAGGTAGCATTATTTTTAGCTGAGTTTTATCTAAGAAAAACTAAGTTACCATGAAGAAAAACAAAACCCAAAAACTTTGCATCTCTGTTTCCTCTTACATCATAGTATCCACAGAGGATTTCCTCTTCCACTGACCACCCTCTTCCTTCCTACTTTAGAGAAGGTGAAGAGAAAGAGGGCAAAAGTATAGTTGTGGGTCTATACCTGCCCAGAGAATGTGAACACACAGGGGATGTGAAAGTCAAGAAATAAAAAGTTTAAAACATAAGTTTCCCTCTACCTAGGGCCATTTGGATTACAAATAAAAAAATCGAAAAATATTCTCCCATAAGTTTCTTCTTTTGAAAAAAAGTACTGATTATCTTCAGTGAAAACACGTGAAACTCTCCATCCAACTCAGTTACTGTTGATAAGAAGTAAAATACACAATTGGCCATCCTTAAATACCCTCATCAAAATGTCTTGTCATCAAACCACTGATGACAGATTTAGTACCTCTCATAACTAATAAAGTAGAGCTCTGAAAGGGTGGAATAAATATACCTGAAAGAAAATACTACAAGAATTCAAGAAGTGAGGCCTTGCCCCACTGAGTCTCCTGTAGGCAAGACATAATTGTAACATTGATTCTTTCATAGGCTACTGCCAAGTCTCATTTGAGTTTCTTAAGAGAGCTGCATGTTTCATTTGACCAATGATCAAATATCCCAAACAATGTAACTAGAACAACCAGGTCAATGAGACATTCAAAACCAATTTCACATATCATATAGGTCTGATTCTCCATTCGCGTGTTGTTCTTCATTTGAAGACAGTAAAATCTCTTTGAATTGTTTGTCCAAAAGTATTGGGTTGTTGAAAAAGTCATGATGTATGTTTCCTATGTTTTTCATTGCAAAAATGCGTCATGACTTTTCCGATAACCCAATCATATGTTTTTACTTAAATTTACCTTCAAGGGGCAAGGCCGAGTGGCGCGTTGGTTAAGAGCTGGCTTGGGATGTCAGCTCTGAGCAGCAGGGCCCCAGTTCGGATCTCACATGAGGGCCAGTGACACTGCGCCCTCTACAGCTAAGATGGTGAACAACAGCTCAACCTGGAGCTGGGCTGCCGTGAGTCGCCAGTGGCGGCGTAGGCTGCAGTCCCTGCTGCAGTGGGCTGCCATAAGCTACCATGTGTGGCCGGCAGCCAGCATGAGCAACCAGCA
>NW_017732125.1:149694-160216 GCF_001890085.2 Hipposideros armiger | reverse complement strand
CACACACACACACACACACACACACACACACACACTTTTAATACCTCTGTAACCACATTATATGAAATGATTTATTCTGTTGGTTACAAGAAAGCCAGTACAAAGTGAGAATTATCAACTTGAAATGTCAGGTAGGCAAAAAATAACATGAAAGAAAGATTTAAGTTAAAAAAGAAAAAGCTTGGATTTTTGTTTTTTCCACTGTTATTTCTTCAGTACCTAATACAACACTTGGCATATACTAGGCACTCAGTAAAAACTTACTGAATGAATAACTGTCTAGTTCATTATTACTCACACTTGCCACACAGTCCCAGGTTTTGCCTTTGAAACCTCATGAGCCTTCTCTACCAGACACACCCAGGGAGGCATCAACCCTGCAAGATGGTCCCATGAAGCACCTGTCTACAGACCATCTCTAGCATCACCACAACATGAAATACCTCCTGACTCAAAACAAACATCATATTCAGTATACTATGCTGGCTTCCATAAATTGTCTCTCATTTCAGTCTAGATGCTACTTAGATGTCACTTTTTTATGCCCATGGGAACAAATGAGATTTGACGTGTGGCAGCCTGGGGGTCAATCAGGAGATAGAAACCACAGAATGGGTTAAACAGAAGAAGACTAATATAACAGCAAACTATGATAAAAGAATGACTATAAAATATTAGGAAACTCTATATGGTACCATAGGGCTGAGAGAAAGTACCTAAAGAAGAACAAACTTGGAAGTGGGGTCCCATTACCAAAGCTGGGGTTTATACCTCATTAAAGAAGGTATATTTCAGCCCATAGGAGAGCAGAAAAGTTTACTGGTTTGTCCACCCTGGCACTGAAGCCTCATGGGCAAACAGGAGGCAACTCTTCAGAACAGAGGCAAGGAACAGGTGATGGGCACCAGTGGTGTGGGCATGCAGAAGGGGCGGGACCCCCCAGGTGGCAGAGGAAATCTGGGAGCCAACCCAGATGGGAAACCTTTGGACACTGGTGGAGGCAGGAAGCCTTTGGAACACCAGTTCTCATTTCAAGGAGGACATATTGTACAATCGAAGGGTTACCACCAGGTAGAGTCTGCAAGGTGGCCAAGGATTCTGGGCCCAGAGCTCCAGCAGGTGTTTATACTCTGACCCCACTGAAAAGCCCAATTTCACCTCCACCTGCTGAAACATGAACCAGCAGGAGAGCCTCTCCGCTGCAATCCTTCCAGTGTCTTCTATGGAGAAAAGTTAGTATCATGCTCACCATGAAGGAGAGATGCCTAAGGGAATCCCCTCTATTATCACAGGGCATATACTGCAGGGTAAATTTGGAGCTAATAAATTAACAACGCACTGACTGTTATCTCAAAAAAATTACAGTGTGTGCTTGTGTTTGTGCACAGGAAAGGTGACATGTACAAACATAGTCCCCAATTTGGACACAATACAACCTCCAGAGAACTATCTCCCAGAGTAAGCATCTCCCCAGAGGTTGCTTCAAAGTGAATTCACAAAGTGAAGGCAGGCCTAAACTGATGGCCAAATCAGATTCAGGAACATATTTCTCCTGAAATATATCGAGATAGACCCCTAGAATAACCAATGGTCCTAAATAACAATAAGATCATTCTCACAGTGTAATGATTTCTATTATAGAGAATCAATCCCTTCCCATTCACCTGATTCTCACATCTGTACCCACACTGAAATGGTCCAGGTGGTTTTTTTCCTCATTATCTCATTACCTAAAATTGCATGAGGTTTCAATAATTTAATTTTGTTCCTCACCAGTACAAGACTCATATATATCATACTAAATAAACTACTTGTTCCAACTGCTGCAGTGAAAAAACCACCCCTCATTGTTTTGAGCCTCAGGTCAAAGGCTCTTAGGCATGTATTGGGTTGTCAGAAAAGTCATGATGCATTTTTGCAATGAAAATCATAGAAAAATATGTCATGACTTTTTCAACAACCCAATAGAAAGTACACATACTTCCAACAACAAAAAGCATTACAATCCATTAAGTACTGGCAAACTCTCCAGTGAGTTTCCCTCTATCTGAAATTATAATAAGGGAAAAACAACCCAAGCATTTTCATTTCTAGAAATTCTGCTCATCCCCAGATCTTAGAAAAAGGCTCTTCAGGGAGTCAGTTAAATATTTTACATACAGCCTTGGGCTTTCCTGAAAATGATAATTCCTGATAATTATAAGGCTACTTCCAACCTTTAAACATAAAAGAGGAAAAATAAAAGGAGTTAATGTTTACTTTTTAAGGTAACCCAAATCTCGACTTTGTACATGTGTCCATCTTTCCCCATGTAAGAAAAAACCCTTCCGATTATTTTGTGACTCTGGGATATGAAAGAACCCAGACAGCTAGAGTCATAAAACCTTTTAAATATTCTTCTATGACATGACCTGAGGAAAGAACTCCAATAAAGCTTACAGAAATATTAGAGTTTGAAGTGAAGTGTTTCTCCCCTAAGAATGAACAACATCTTGAAAGAAAATAATTAGTTAATAAAAATTAGGCTTCCATCTTGAGTTTTTTTAACTAATCCCGATTACACCAAGTCTCCTCAAGTATCCCCTTAGAGCAGTGGTTCTCAACCTGTGGGTCGCGACCCCTTTGGGGGTTGAATGACCCTTTCACAGGGGTTGCCTAAGACCATCAGAAAACAAAAAGATATTTACATTACAATTCATAACAGTAGCAAAATTACAGTTATAGAGTAGCAACGAAAATAATTTTATGGTTGGGGGTCACCACAACATGAGGAACTGTATTAAGGGGTCACGGCATTAGGAAGGTTGAGAACCGCTACCTTAGAGCATTTCTAAATGGATTTGTTTTAAAACAATTTTCACTTAGATTAGCTAGGCATATGCTCTGTGGAGGAAGACTTGAATTCCTCTTGAAAAGTGGTTTAATAAATTGCTTTTTACTGCCCAGAGGAGGTCTGGAAAAACTTGGTGAAAGTTAATAAATTATGTTCTCAGTTTGTAAATTTTTGTATTTTCCACAGTTATTTTATTACATAGTTGTCAGAACCTCCATTTGCTTGCAATCCCAAGACACTCCCTTGTGCAAATACCTGCAACAAGTAACCACTACTGAAGCACTAGAGGCAAAGAACATATATTTGGGTTAGTTATGCCATATTTACAACTCACATATCAATGATAGCTGGGACAGAGCATGTTATTTAGAGACATAATCTACACATGTATTAATCTCTACTATTCAAGCTCCAAGCTCTTTTTAATAATCTGACAAAAAGTAACTGCCCTTATTGAATTCTTGTTATCTATCACATCATTTATGATCAGAACCAGTGAGTGTCCATTTCTTCAGAATCAGATAATGGTTATAGCTGCTGGAGGATTGGACCATATATCTATGTTTAAGAGTATTACTTGAAAAAAATTGCCATTAAGTAACCACGTACAATTAATCTATATGTAAGTGTAATAAGGTGTTAAATTTGACTTTTCCTATTTCCTCAAGAGTTTCTGCAGAATAAGTGAAATACCACTTATGGGGGTCATGCTAAGATTTAAGGGTTTCAGGAACCCGTTCTGACACCCTTGGCTGTCTGTCACCCACTCTGAGTCTCCCACCTTCCGATAGCAGAGGGGAAGGAACCACTTGCCACATCTAAAGCTAAAAAAGTGGCTTATGAGAACCACACAGAGGCTTGTGACTGTCACGCGAAAAATGTTCAAGTCAGGAAAATGGCTCCAGTTTCCCTGAAGACAGGAGGAGGAGAGAGAGCTGGAGGGGAGGGGCGCAGGGGGGCATGGAAGCGAGCTGCTTGTCCACCGACAGCAGGGTGAATGGGCTTGTTTCCCAGGGACCAGATACAGGCCTGCCCAAAAGCACACTGAGGAGCAAGCTATCCCCAAGGTGATTCCAACAGAGACGCTGGCGGAATGGATCTCTAGAGAGAAGTTTCAAGCAATAGAGACATCATGTACAACAGAAATCCACAAATAGAACAACCCAGGAAACCAACCTGCAAGACAAAGTCAGCATTTGGACACCTGCCCCACCTGAGAGCATTTTAACAGCCTAGAGAAACTTCAGATCACCCCAGCTGCATACAACCTGTTTGCCTCCTTTACCTGTCTCATCCCTTCTCCACTCTCAACCCCAGAAGAGCTAGAAGCAGTGAGCTGGGGAAGAAGAAAATACAAGGGTGAGTAATAAAAAGATAAACTATACTCTTCATCCTACTGCAGATCTTGGAAACTGAGTCAAGACTGGTCTGGAGGAGAGAAGACGTTGGATTGCATGAGATTGTGAAACTGAAATTAGACAGAACGAGATTTTTTAACTCCTGGGGAAAAAAATGAGATAGTTCTATTTATCAATACCTGAAAGTAACTGGAAAAGAGCCAAACAAAGACACAAGGCCAAAGGAGAACAAAGTACCAGCTTTGCTAGCAGCTTGATGAAGGCCATTAAACACCTCCAGGCAATGGTCTAACAAATGCTGGATGGAGGTCATAACTGATATTGGAATTTCTAAGTGAGGTTCCTTCCCCCGCCCCCCCGCCCACCTCTGTAAGAGTCTCTGGGTACATCACCCTCAGATGTGAGGATGAGACCTTACTGCTGCAATCTAAGGAAAGTCCAACATACAACATGC
Source organism: Hipposideros armiger (assembly GCF_001890085.2). Taxonomy (NCBI): domain Eukaryota; kingdom Metazoa; phylum Chordata; class Mammalia; order Chiroptera; family Hipposideridae; genus Hipposideros; species Hipposideros armiger. The sequence continues at coordinate 155,571 of NW_017732125.1, read as the reverse complement.
ACACCAGTGCAAGAACAAAAGGAAGAAGAGAGACAATAGGACAGGTCATGTTTCCCATCAGTGTCCCGCACTGTGCAGCATGTGCTGTCTGGCCAATGTCTGGGAAACAGCCCAGTACAAGCTGCCATATGGATGAGGAGGAGCATGAGGGCCTTCCTGTGGCAGATGGAAGGGTCCTGGGATAAAGATCAGGGGGCAAAGGAGCCCTCGAGGTCCTGGAGGAGGCCGGAGGTCCTGAGAAGCCAAGTGCTCTCTCTGGTTCCTCAGGAGGTGGAAAGGATGCCTACTCGGGGCACACTTTAACCTTTAACATGGTGATACTTCATCATAGTCCTTCAGTAGAAAATCACGGCCCTGTGAATGCCTCTGTCTCACCAGTCTGAGCATATGTCTTCCTCCTGTAAGGGCAAGACTTGGAAAGAAGTGGAAGGTAAAGAAAAGTTTTCTCCTCTGAGTGACAAAAAGAGCTCCCATAGCCTTACATGATGGCTTTTTGACAAACTGCTTTACAAGAACAGACATAGCTCCTTTGAGGAAACTACGCTATGACTAGAATGAACGGTTTGTCTGAAGCCACCTGATTACTAGCTCTGCTTCCTACTTCCCTTTCGCTGTGAACACCTGGTGTTATGTAATGATGGGATTCCAGTACCCAGTACAGCAGCCACTGGCAATCTGGCAACCTAGACCACTTCATGTCTTCTTCTGGCCTATTCTAAGGAGACTCAAATAGTGAGACAGCTCTTCCCAAAACCTATTCCAAGGGCAAAGCTCACAGAAGAAAATAAATGTATTCCGATTTGTGGTGATACTACACTAAATTGTATACTTAGCACGATTGTAAAATGCACAGTGTTAATCACTGTGGACCAAAATGACACAAATTGAAGTAAAAAGTCTATAATTTTTCAGAATGTTCAGATAGATAGACAGATACTCTCAATGATCATGACAATGATAGCACACACCTTTGTTGAGTGCTTGTCATGAGCCAGGTACTGAGCTAGGTACTTTATATACTATATACTCTCTATATAATTTATGTACTCACAACAACCCTAGAATCCATTCTTTTCTCGTATGAAGAAGGTGAAAAGGTTTAACAGCTATAAACAACTTATCCAGGAACATACAAATGGTAGAGAAAATATTCCAATCCGGGTCCTCAAGCCTTACACTAAAATGCCTCTTATTAGAATGAAGGGTATCCTGAGTTTTGATTCTTAGATTGCTACTGCCAGTACCTTAAAGAAAAGATTATTTATATCTGTGATATAAAAAGGTATACATGCCTGATTCAGTTGTTTTTCTTACTGGCAATTACTACCTAAATATGAGGGGCCATTTTGACATACCTTAAAGCAAGGAATAAATGAAAATAACTGTGTAAACAGCCCTTTATCAGTCTTCAGGGAACTGCTACCCTAGGCAGAAAGAACAGGGCTGCAGGGTGACAGAGGGGAGGAAGAGAAAAAGGCCTTGGGGGGAGACAAAGAGAGGAGATGAGATCATTCTTAAGAAAACGTGCATTTACCACTAATTGTAATGGATTATAACATTATTAGCATCGCTGGGAAAATAATCTTCACTCCCTGTATCTGACAAGGGCCAAGTAAGAACAAGGGGATCCCACCTACCGATGGGAAGGAGTAGTCAGCGGAGATCCACTTGGGAACACCTGAGACACCACCCCTAAAACTTGAATATTTCGTGCCCTCATTCAAATAAAGTCCTACGCCTTTTTGTTCTTTGGCACAGTTGCCCTCCTCCTGGCCTGCTCACGCCCACTACTTCGGGAGTGTACTCTTTTCCTTTTAATAAACCCACTGCTTGCTTGACTTTGTTCCTGTGGCTTAATTCAGTAAGTCCTTGAATTCCTTCCTGTGACATTTACCAAGAATCCCCTTTTTTTTTTTTTTTCTGGTAACAGAATCTTTGGTGGATAACATTATTTTTAAGCCAGTTGCTTAAAATGTTGATTTTATTTATTATACTGGATACGTACTTCCATGTGGACAACACTGTTTCACATATATATATTTCTGACAGAAATTTTATTTTAATCAGAAAAATGGAGAAAGGATTTTAGGAAGTGATATTTTTGTGTATATGCTGTCTTGCTATATTTTATATATTTATTCAAATTTCGGTAAGAGAATGTCTTTTGCCTTTTGTTGGGTACACACATATATCCTGTATTCCATCGAGATCCTAAGAACAACTTTTTACTTGCATGGTGGCAGACATGGAAAAATCTTAGAGGGTGTTAAATAAAGAATTGATTGTTTTATCTCATTCATAAGGATTCAGAAGAGGAAGAATAAGACCAAAAAGAAGTAAAATTAGATTAGGAATGACTAGAAGTGTTTCTGTTGTAACCTCCTACAGCTAAAGTGCCCAGCGCCCAGCTCTCACTCTTGATTTCTTTAAAAATCAGAGTGTTGTATAAAGACAAGCACTATAGTAATGGTACAAACAGGAAGCAGCATTCCAGGTCATCATTTCTATTTCAAGAAGGCTGAAGCTCCTTGCTACTAACGCTTTGCCTCAAACAGCTTTGGTAGCACTGAACATGTCCTAGGGACATCCTCTGGAGGCCTGTTTGGTCCACTGGCATTCTGTGACAGCTCTGGAGAGGGTCAGCAGAACCTGAGGACCCCAAAGGATACCAACGATGGTTGGCCTGTGAGTTCACATGCTCTTTCCCTACTCCTTCTTTTTCCTCTCAGGGTCTATTCAGCCTCAGAAAAGACACTGAAAATCAGAGATGCTGAACTCTACTGGACACAAATAACCCCTGAGGACTTGTATCAAAACCAGTACATCCCTCAGTGGGCCAGCCTGGAGCTCACGGTGGCTCTGGGCCCATCCTCAGATGACCTGTACCAATTCGTTCCTCCACTCCCAAATCCTGAACAATCAGAGGCTCCTCCAGGCAAAGCAAGAAAGCCTTTCCTTAGAAGGACAGTCCAGGGTCCCCATAATGCATCTGTCTATCAATGTTGCAGTGAAATATCAGCAGGTTGGGGGCCCTGCCTGGTTACTGTAGCTGGAGTGGGAGGGAGGTTCTGAGGTGCCTTTCTATCCTCATTGGGGAACTTGCCAGATTTTTTCCTCCCTTCTTACTTTTAAGCACCTAAACGTGGTTCAGAAAGTACAATACCTGAAGCAGCGAGCCAGACTTCATGGGTTCCCCCCGGGCGCTCTCCTTGTGCGTGTCTAATGGGATGAGCTGAGCTGTCACATTTGTGTCAATTCCGCAGCAGCTCAAGGCATCAGCCCATCTCACAGAGCCCCGGAATCTTCCACTCTCTGCCAGACTCTTTTTCTGCTTTCTGGCACAGAGTAGGAAGCACACAATTGCATGTAAAGTCTGAGCCTCAGAGAGGTAAGTAAATGTCAATTTACATTTGAAAGGCATCTTATCTGTTTCAGAAAGACCTATCATCTGCTCATTAAATATCCACCTACAATCAGCTCTGATGCAGAAAGGACCTTGATTCACCTCTCACAGATTTGCTGGAGAACTTGAAACCCTCCTCATCTCAGCCCGGTTCACATTTGACTGCTCAAGTTTTTAGCTGAATATTCACTGCAATCACCACCTCATTTGATCATTTAAATAGAGGAGTGCATTTATTTTTCTCTTGACTCCTTTAATCTTTTCCTTATTAACAAAAATTACCTTAGGTCCGAAGGTAGGCAGGGATAGGAAGTAAATTACTGATCTCTGGAGGAAAGCTCTATACAAGCACAAGGCGTTTGTGCATCTGAACCTTCTAAAAGTGAGCGTCCTGACCTTTACAAAACTTCCACCTTCTTTAGGGCTTTATGAATAATTGAAAACACCTATATTTGTGTCTTCTTAACTACTCCCTACATATTTTTTTTTTTTTTTTAATATTGCAAGACAGTATAGTGGCGTAGAGACAGATGACCTGGGCTCATATCCAAACTCTGGTAATTCCCTGGGTTTCTTAACCTTTCTGTGCCTCAGTCTGCTTATCTGTAAAATGGTCATATAGTGCTTCTCTAATAATATTGTTGTATAGAATTAATTAATATATAAAACAGAACAATCACTGGCACAAGGTTTGGGGTCTATAATGTTAGTTATAATTTCTCAAAACAATCTGTCTAAAATGATGTATTTTAAAAAATCCAAAATCAGGTTGATTTCTGAATTAATGCTCAAGTTATCCATCATCAGGATGTGTCTACCTCAGCAATAAGCTCTAAGTATGTTGCTATAAGGAACTCTTTAATTTCTTCTTGAATTTTGGTGTCCTAGTCTGTAAAATGAAAATAATAGTGATGCTTGCCTCACAGGACTGTTGTCCAGCAAATGAGACAAAGAATGGGAATCTGTGTGGTACCTCGCCTGAGGCCAGAAGAATAACACCTGACAAGTGAGGCCAGGCCGTGTGGAGCAGACAGGGCTGCTCTCTGCGAGGAAACAGTATTAATGATGAAGCGAACAAGGTCTAGCTTGGAATCTCCAAACGGAAGGCACAGGAAAGGCTGGGGAATCAACGTCAATACAGGTAAGAGAGGAACAGAATACAGATGTAAAAATAATTAATGTGTTGAAGCAAATAGGATAATTTCTTCAATATTAATTTGTTCCCAAACCAAAGTGCCTCCAGCATACAATATCCCCTCATCTTTCCGATTATGTTAAACAAATGTGGGACAGGATGAACTATTGAACGCTATCTTAAGAAGAGTCATGTTCCCCAGTGGAGGAGGAAAGGAGATTGAAATATTAGGGCTTCCCACAAGGGAGAGGGAAAGGGGAGGTTTTGGCCATAGTGCAAGTTGTCTAAATGAGCTGGCTCTGTCCTCCCTTGCCCATTTGAATCCTCATCTACCCCTCTTTGTAAGGGAAACTCATTCAGGAACTGGCCCAAGAGCCCTGTCAAAATCAGGCACTAGACAGTAATTATTAAAACCGGTCTAGGATTTATTAGTACAGAATTGTTAACTTCCGATGGAACACAGATGGGGCTGGTTGCTGACAGGCATTATGCTTCAGAATCCAAAGGCCAAGTTCAAAGCAGGTCAAGAGAGCTTCCAGTAGGAGTTTTCTAGTCCAGGGCATCTCAATCATCACCTAAATCACCTGGGACCCTGTTAAAATACAGATTCCTGTTCAACAGACCTGGGGGGACCTAAGATGATGCACTTCAACAAGCTCTCAGGCGATGCCCTTGCTGCTGCTCTGAGGATCACATTTCATGGAGCAGGGGTCTCTCTCGGTGAGAAAGGGTTTGAAAGTGGTGACCTCAATCTGAGAGCTTCTATAAGAAGTACAAGCTCATTTATTATCTTGCTAGATCACTTTGGAACTCTCTAAAGGATGAAAGCATTTGCTCAGGTTCAGTCTCTAGGGAGTGGGTAAATTATTTTCATTCTTTCAAGAAGTTGTGTGTTGGAAAATAAGATATTAGGGTCCCCTGTAGTTTTCTTCTGAGTACCCTGCCCACCTAAGACCCAAGAGCTCTTTAAGGTGTGTCTTCCAGGCGTGTGAGGATGCTGTCACTGCGTTTACAGGTCAGAGGTGTCAGATCGAGCACTGGGCTGGCCAGACTACTCAGTTGTGACATTATGAATGTGACTGAACAATCTCTAGGGACTTGCTCTGCTCTAAAGTGACCAGATTCTAGGTTATGGTTTCTCTCCTCAAAGTATTGGGGATTTTTGTTTTAGTTACTGTTTGTTTTAATCAGAGTTAATCCACATTACTCAGGACAAAATGGGGAAGTTAATACAACACACTCATCCAGTAGTGGAGAAGATAGCACCTTTTCTTGCAACATCTGATTAGGATAAGTAATTTAAATGAGGCATATAGTTAATCAAGGAGAAAATAACCTC
>NW_017732125.1:141607-148149 GCF_001890085.2 Hipposideros armiger | reverse complement strand
AAAAAAAAAGGTTCCAGAGTTTTAGAATAAGCTTTACTAGAAATAGTCATGCAAACTAATGTGAATGGTTTCATTGGAAGATATTTAGAATTCAAACAGAAGAATTAGCAATATTTGTAGTCAAGTAGTTTATTATACCTGATTTAGCGATAGAGAAGCAAAGGCAGATGAGGGCAAACCTTTTATTTTTTTCCATATTAACTACAGAAGTCTGCCTTATTCTTTGTCAGTATTTCTCCATCTCTGAAAACAACAGAACTTCTATAACCTTCCACATACTGACAAAGCAAAGCCCAGTATCATCAGGGGCTCTCAAATTCACAAAGAGGCAAACAGGGAGATAAAAGTTGACATGAGCTCTAAGCAGCTGAAGAAGCTCATGTCACCTGCACTACAAGTAACGGAACAGACGTTGTCTCACTGGCTTCTCTAATTGATGAAACCTAAGCACACAGCCTCCCTGTCCCGGCTTATTTCAATTCCCACCACAGAGCCCCTCATCCAACCATCTTCCATGTATTAGCGCCTTAGGATAGTTCTCTTTCATGCAGAATGCATCAGTTTAGGTAGCTGGAGAAATGTTCTTTTTATTACTGCATTCATCTCCCAGTAATCCATTTAATAACAATTATAATAACATCTTAAATTTAAACAGTGCCTTTAGCAGTACTTTCTCACCAGTCAGTTGCTATTTCTTTGATAGTTTCCCTCTCAATGCTTACATATAAAATGGAGTGATGTAGGGGACAGAATCCTTGAATTGAAATAGTACTTTACAGCATCAGTTAGTGAAATATGGTGATGCCTACAACAGATTACTGCAGGCTGCTTTGTGATTTATGGTTTATGTGCCAAAATGCTCATAAAATCTAGGCTCCATGACAGCCAGAAGCCCTTTGAGAAGGCATTGCCTGCTACGACCACCGGCTATCGGTAGAACACAGGGCACATGTTCTCCACATGGCAGCATGGCGTAGAGGTAGGGGCTAGAACTTGGCAGCCAGAAAGACCCACAGTAAAACTGAAATTCTGACTTTATCCTTAAGCTGTGCAAGCTTGGGCAAGCCTCTTAACTTCTTTAAAAATTAGTTTCCTCTGCAGAAAGTTGGAGCACAGATTAAATCAGATAATGTGAACATACAGTGAGCACTCAAAAAGTAATTGGCATTTTTACTATTCTCTAAATCTCAAAGATATCAGCTTTACAGCTATAAATTTATTGAGCATTTAATATAAGTTATTTTTCACAAAAATAGAACAGAAGTATATATTATTATCCCATCTTACAGATAAGAAGACTGAGCAGATAACAACCTTTCAGTGTTCTGACTAAAAGCCTCCAGAAGTTTCCATTGTACTTGGGATAAAGTCCTGACCACGTGCCCTGGCTTGCCAAGCTCTACCAGAGCGGGTCCTTTCCCCGCTGTGTGACTTCACCTCCTACCACTGCATCCTCACCCTTCACCAGCACCCCCACCCCAGGTTTCCCAAACTCAATACGCTTGCTCTCTGTGTGTAGGGTCCTTGGTCAGAGGTCTGCCCACCCCCGATAGGACCCCCGATTTTTGCATGGCTATCTCTTTGTCATTTAGATCTCAGAATAAATGCCATTTCCAGAGGGGTCTTTCTCAACCAGCCAATCAGTAGTAGCCAGTGGATCATTCTCTGTGACATAACTTGATGTTATTTTTCTGCATAGTTCTTATTACTCTCTGATTATTGTTCTTGTTTAGCTACGCCTTTGTTTGTTGAACACACACACATGCACACACATGGATGTCAGGCCCAGGATCCTCAGGAAACTTGACAGCCGGGTTCACTTCTGCATCTCAGTTCTTAGAACACTTCATGGCACATACTGAGTGCTCATAAATTTTGTTGACTGACTGAGTGAATAAATGAACCTTATCACTTTGAGGTTCAGAGGCTTTCCTTGAGTCTCGTCAAAACTTAAATTTAGTCACCTCTTCTGGTTCATTCATCTACAGACACAGAGAACAAACAATGCAAGTCATGCATCAAGCATCCTTTATTTACTAAAGCATAGTAACGTGCTCACCCTTTAGACTTTTGAATACAAACGCTTAAAGTGTACCTGACTAATACACATATCTATTCACTTCATTCTCCTCTCCTGTGGCTCAGTTAGTTGCAGCATATTGATTTCTGTTACATCTAGTCCAGTCTTGGTTTATGCCAAGGGTAATGCCCAGCCCCACCATGGACACCACCGCCACTGCTGCCCGTGTGCACCATGCTGCCCCTCTGAGGTCCACACGGGGAGGACTGATGCCTAGCACTGAGTGACCAAGATGCCACCTCAGTCCCTTTTTTGTGCTGTTGCCGAACTTCCCAGTTCTGGGGAGCAGTGTTCATGACCTTCTGGTAATATCTCTGTAATGTTTCCCCCTGAGATAAGAATATCTATTCTACTGAGTTATGGTGGGAATTAACTGAGGTCATGTATGGAAGGTACCTATGGACCCTAAAAATTGTGCCTAACTTTATATGTATGTTGGGGAAAGGGTAAATGTCAAGAAGAAGAAAAATATCAGAAACTTCTTAAACTTCCAAGAAAGCAAATAGTTCTCTGATAGACAGATCTTTCCTGCCTAGGGTACTTCAATAAATAATTAATCTTATAGCTATTTGCTTATAGCTAAGAGAGGAATCCTGCCAGACAGCAATAAATTATTGCTGCAATATAAGAACAAAACAGAACAAGGTTTGTATTTTTAAAAAGTATGTAGAGTTTTTTTCCAAAGCAATCCAGGCAACTTGCAAACAGACTGTCTTAAATAAATCTCCATATACTAATACCATGAGCCTTGAGAACAAACACACTGCTGACTGCAGCCATACTGCATAAGCCCTAAAAGCAAATAGGGCATTAAAGAGGGTAAGGTTAGGCCAATGAGAGTCTCTTCGACAAAGCAGCACAGTTGCTCAAAGTCAGAAAGCTTTTGTTTTAATTAAATATTATCAGTTTGGAATCAATTAAAATTATCACAGAATATAGGACTGTTTTCAGTGCATAAAATTAAGAGCATCCAAGAGACAGACAAATAGAAAGTAATTTGGAAACAAATGTCTGAATTTGTTTCCATACGCTCTCGTGAGAGAAGTTTAATGTAAGTCAACACAGAGATTAGACAATAGAGAAAAACTAGAGATAAATGGACATGCAAATAATATCTCTGAAAAATTACCCAAATACATTTTCTTAATTCAGTTCAGTGAATGTTTATTTAGTCCCATCTATATGTAACACCATGCCTGCTTCTCCATTACGCACCTTGTGATTCCCAAGACATCACTCAGTTTAAACTTTCACAAATGTTTCTAAGCTTTCAATTTTCGCTTAATAGTTTTTACTCATTAATTTTGAATCTGAACTTCAATATTTGGATAAATAACAAACCTTGAAAGAAAACTCAGCCAACCTTGTGAAAAATAATGCTCCCTCTTATCTTTTTCTCTTTCTACAGTTGCAATTTGCTTCTGTTGGTTTAAAACGTCTGTGATATCCCCAGAAAAGCCCTACTCTCACCACTATTATGATATATTCACACTTAATACTTTAAAAATTCATCCCAACTTCAATAAAAAATTGAAAGCATAACCATGAGGATGTAGTCAGTTTGGACACCACTTTGCTAAAGGATTCATCAAAGGGCTCCATTAAATATAGCGCCTCTTTCACGCAGTTATCACATTATTCTATTTAAAAAATTGAAATTTTACATTTGTCTGGAATATATCTACTGCCCAAAGTGCAGTAAACCATAACCTGAGAAAATTACCACATTTCATGACAGATCAAAGTAAGCCTCACAGATTTCTACTAAAAACAAACACAAACTTAGTTAAGACGGGTTTTGTTTGTTTTTAAGGAAATTCAAGAGTTTATAGCTCCATTTAAGCATCAGAAGATGCTCTGAATATCATGAGAAGGGCAGTTAAGGTAATGCTAACCCCTTAAGGAGACATGTGAGAGGAAAAAAGAGAATTAGAGGGATGGTAAGAAAAGGAATCAACTCCTAGAATATGTCAGGATTCAATGCTCCATGAATATTTTCATGTTTCTGTATGGTCAGGACTTTTTGAGCAAAGATTACTAGCAACATTGGTTAAAAGATAATTGAACAGCAACCCTGATAACCGAGGCCTCCAGAGCAATACAAACTCTTAACTCTCCTGGAAGCTCTTTATTTACCTTGCAGTGTGTGAAAGAGGTTTTCCCTTCTCTCTCCAGAGAGGAATTGTTTCTACGCCAGGGCAAAGGTCTTGCTACATCTTCTGAGGGGAAGATGAACAAATGTGTCAGTCACTCCACATAAGCTCCAGGATTCATGATTTGGGGATTCCTCTCCCATGCTGCATGTGCAGGGACATTGGGCATTCATTGTGTCTACACAATGAAGTGGGGCCTAAGGAACTGGCACTAACATGCTCTGTGAAAAGTAATTTGTCTGTTTTCTGATCTTGAAAGTATGTGTTTCCAGTCTGGATAAATAAATAAAATTAGATATAAAATATTAACAGATGAAAAGAGAATTTGTGGATAAAGAAAGGAAATTAAATTGATGGTAGAGGGAAAAACCCTCTGATATAGACCAGAATTTCTCAATTTTGACACTACTGTTATTTTGAATAAATAATTATTTGCTGTGGGATACCATCCTGTGCACTGATATGTTTAGTTGTACCCTTGGCCTCTTCCCCATCAGATATCAATAGCACCCCCTCCAATCAAGACAACCAAAAATATCTCCAGACAGTGGCAAATGTCTCCTGGGTTGCAAAACTGCCCCTGGTTGAGAGTTGAGGACCACTAATATAGACAGATTGGATGTCACCATGGATTCAAATTCATAATAAACTTTAAATATGGCCTGTTAAGCAGTCCCAATACAACTATCTTTCTCCATTAGCTTTAGCAAACATTACCTCAGTATTAGTTTGGGTCATTAAATTAAAGTCACCATGTTCCAAAGCAATACTTTATTGGATTATTCTATTTAGAATGATAGTTTCCTAGAATAAATTATGTAATTCACTGGACACTAGTCCAATTAATTGGACAGTAGTAATCCAATTAAAAAGACAATGTTAATATATGAAGTTGTTCACCATCTATAGAATTTCAAGGTTACAAGGGCCCTAACACTTCATCATCTCTGATGACACTTTTAATGCTTTAACATTCTCCACAATATCCCTGGTGAGAGACAATCCACCCAGTGTTTGAACATCTCCACTGATGGGAAGCTGACTCCTCGTGAAGAGGCACATTAATTTCCAGATAATTTGGAATTTTAGAATTTTCTTCCTTAAATTGAGGAAGAAAATTGTTACCTTATATTTAACCTACTCCCAATTTCAACTGGACAAAGTTCCCCTTTATACTCATAGGTGATGCTGCCAAATCCCTATTTCCTTTTATCTTCCAACCATTGATCCCGTAGGTCATTCAAACAAATCAAAATCCCTTCCCACATGACAGAATGTGTTTGTATTCAATATCATATTTCTCCAACATCTACAGTTTTCTGAATTAAATACCTATAATTCCTTCCACCATCTTTTATAGAGCCTGATTTTAAGTCCTTCCATTCTCCTGGCCATTCTCTGAGATGTTTACATGTTGCTCATGTAGCTTTTATAAACTGGTTTCCAAAAATTGAATGTCATGCTCCAAATGTGATCTGAACATTATATTGTAAGAGCAGATAACAGAGGGACTATCATGTTCCCATTCTAGCATTACATTTCTTTTAATGTAGCCTAAGATGGCTGTGTTTAGCAATAAAGCAAACAGAGAAAGGATAGAAGGACTTCTTGAGGTCAATGGTATAATTCTGATGAATGATATAGAAAACAAAAATTCTGCTATGCTTTTGTCTTCTCTAACAAAGAAAATCATTTTCTGAAAGAAAACTTTTAAAGAGAAAATGGCTTCATACCTTTTGTCAGACAAACCATATTAACTTACATTCAACTTACTATCAACTTCAACTAGAAAAGGTTCCCCTTCATATGTGATGCTACTAAATCCCTCCTATCTTAATTTGTAAAGTTACTATTTGGATCCAAGTTTAGAATCTTACAATGAACTTCACACCAGTGAATCTCTGTAATAATACTTTCTAAATTTGTATTTAAGATTAACACTGAATTCCCCAGTCTAGTTATAAACTCTGCATTTTCATGCTTTTAGAAAAATCTAAGTTTCTCTGTTCCTCTCATCTAGCACCTCCTACTGTTGTTTACATTTTCATACATATTCAGCCTCATTCATGGCCACCTTCTATGTTTTCTACTAAGGTGAATGACCCCCTTTCAAGGGGGTTAATCTTGCCATCAATGGACTTATTCAAATATAGGCTAGATACCAGTTATTAAGAATTGTCTTTCAGGGCCGGCCAAGTGGCGCGATGGTTGGGAACTTGCTTGGGATGCCAGAGGACCCCGGTTCGGATCCCACATATGAGGACCAATGACACTGCCCTCTACAGCTAAGATGCTGGACAGCAGCTCAA
>NW_017732125.1:131875-141472 GCF_001890085.2 Hipposideros armiger | reverse complement strand
GCAATGATGGTGCCAACTTGGGCCAGTGAAGCAACGTCCTCCACAACTAGATTGAAGAACAAAAGGACAGCAACTTGTCTGTTCCCCTTCTCCCAATTCCCCAGCACTGTTCCCACACGAAATTCCCCAATAAAAATCTTAAAAAAAAAGAATTCTCTTTCAGAAAATAATTCACCTTAGTAGAAAAGACAGAAGCAAAATATCTATTTTCTTTATTATTAATCAAAATTATATTATTGTCATCAAGCAACCCATCTTTCTGTTTGTTCTATTGCCAGTATAAGAAATTTAAGTCACTTTTGACATTCTTCCCCTTTTTTCTGAGCCTCAGTTTCTGAATTCCAGTTAAAGTCATGCATGATCCAAGATGTTTTGGAAGATTTGAATATGGATGAACCCTGAGCTTGGAACACTGCTCAAAATAAGGAAGGAGCTGTCCAAGAAACTAAACAGGATGCAAACCTGCAGGATTACATAGATACACTGAATAACTAGCTTTTCCTTCACCTACTCCAATATATAAACTTAGAATTTTGCACTACTTTATCAGAAATTCTTTAGAAGTCCTACAACACAGAATCAGAATTATGAGCATTATCAATAGAAAAACTTAATATATCCTGTAAGTTTTAAAATCCCTGATAAGATAGGGCTTACTCTGTCATCCCCATCCTCACACACAAATATCAGAAAACATCTATTACAAAAAGGTGCAACAACTCTGATATGCATTCACCATCTCCTTTCTATTAATCTCTTTCCAATACTTTCAAAGGCAACTTAAGGCCCATCAATAGTGTGAAAGTTTTCTTGAACAACCTTGTCATTCCTATAACACTTTTCTTTAAGTGAATTGCCTAATATTCTGTCATGTCTCCAATATACCCTGCAAATTTACTGAACACAGCAATGACATCTGGTCTTCCATAGGTACCCCCAAACAACTAAAAAGAAAAGGTAAATTTGCTGAAGTTAGCCCTCCACCAAAAGCTATACCTAGGATATATGTTTAAAAGATAAAGCTTTTTTCTGTCAGTATGCTTGCTTTGTAGTAATAATCTGTCAACTTTAGCAAACAGTATTTTTTTCTGATTTGTTTCTGTTCCATTTGCTGTCCCTGATAGCCTTTTAATTAGGTTGCTTATTTGTCAAATGCCAGTTTACCATGCCTGTTCTCCTTCATGGATTCAAAGTTAATCAGGGCAGGTGTTGTATAAATTGTATAGGATGACATGCCATCATGATCAATTGCTAATTAATTTTTTCTGCTTCTGCAATGTGTGTGCACTCTCTCAAATGAAAAACAAGAAACAATCATTACACATTTTGTGTTTGTTAAAGCACTTCATAATTACTAGTAGAGATGGGATTAATTTTTAAGCAAGTGTTTTCATCCAAGTGTTAACAAAGATTCTGTTGTCTAGAAACCATTGTTGATTTTATTTTTTTTACTCTAAGAGTCAGTGGTTATTTCTAGGCAACATATGGACATATGAGGGGAGGAAATCCACATAGGATACTGTTAAAGGTGAAACACTTTAGAGGGCCAGCCGAGTGGCTCAGTTGTTTAAGAGCTCACTCACTCAAGGGTGCGAGCTCTGAGCAACAGCGGTTTAATGCCCACCCCGAGCTGAGCTGCCACAGAGCTGCCGACAGGTGGCAGGATGGCTCAGCTACAAAAAGAAAAAAAGGTGAAACACTTTAAAGAGGGATCAATGTTTTTTTAATAACAAAAATATTATCCAACAACTAGTAAGTTCTTTCTGTGTACCAGGTATTTAACATGTATTATGCCATTTAACCTTTATACCAACTAAATAGTGTTGGCACTACCATGATATAGATGAGGAATCTATTGTGCTAGGTAGACAACTTATCAGATACTAGGGTTTGAGATCCATTTAAAACATCATATAGCATAGGTTTACTGGGAAAAGAGAAATGTAAAAGGAGAGAGTCAGCAAACAGAAGGTGTGGGTTCCCATCTCTTCTTTGCCTCATAGTGAGACAAGCTGGGCAGAACACTCTGCCGAACTCTCAGAGTGAGTCCATATTCTTTCCTTTTCACAAGGTATGTAGGATATAGCAGTTGTGTCAGGAGGAAATAATCTAACTGTGTTTTGGGTACAGCCTGGTTTTGGTTGCCAGCAGTTTACAGAAGTTGTCTATCAAGCCAGCTCCCAGGCCCTCGAAACTTTGAGGCCCATGCGATGTCCCAGCCTCTCCTACCATAGAAATAGATGCAGTCCTAGGAGTAGCTGCTTCCACTGACAGAAGGAGAGAACTGGGTCTCAGCAAGCTCTTTGTCCAGGTGTCCCAGAGTAAATAGCCCATGTTTCCATTTGGATTATTTTGTTCATTGAACCACAGAAATTAAACCTTAGATTAAATTACCTACTCAGGATCAGAAGATAGTTGAATGATATCATGGGAATTTCAAGAGAAACAGTTGACCTAGAATTGTGAACCTGCAAAAATATTTTTTGGAATAAGATAGTAAAAAACTGAGTGTTTATTATCAACAGATCTACAATAAAAATCTACCAAGATGTACTCCAGGTAGAAGGAGGCTGACAGCACAAGGATGCAAGAGGAAATGATGAGCAAAATGATTGTTAAACATGTAAACACTGTCTAAATTAAGAAATAAAGGGAAAGCAATACCTAATTTGTGGGATTAAAAAAGCACAGAACAAATAATAAACAGTAATACTATGTAAGTCTGGAGAGAATTATGGGAGTTTATATATTCTACAGTCCATGCTTCTTTGGGACAGAGATTTTGATAAAATATTTAGAATTAAATATGTAAGATAATATTTTTTAAATATTTAAAATGAGAAATATGTATAATTATGAGTTAGAAGAGGCAAAATGGAATAAGAAAAAAAAGATAACCTATCAAAAGATTTAGAAAGCCAGAAAGGATAAAAAAGAAACATAGAGAAATAGAATAAAGTGGAAATCACAAAGGAATATAATAGAAACATGTTTAAATATGTCAGTAATCAAAATAAATGAAAAATAAAAAGACCTTGCCAAGTAAAATAGACAGAATTTCAAACATTTTTTAAATTGAGTTATATGCAGTATACAAGAGGCACACTGTCTTAGTCAGTACAGGCTGAGTGATTTAAACAACAGGCATTAATAGCTCACAATTCTAGAGGTTAAGTATAATTTTAAGATGCTGGCAGTTTGGTTTCTGGTGAAGGCTCTCTTCCTGATTTAGATAGTCACCTTTTCACTGTATCTTCACATGGCATGGAGGATGAGGGAGGGAGGGAAAGAAGAAGGGAGGGAAGAAAGGGGGGAGAGAGAGGGAGAAAGGGAGGATGGAAGTGCTAGTCTCTCTTCCTCTTCTTATAAAGACACTAATCATCACAGGGGCCCTACCCTCATGACCTCATTTAAACCTAATTATCTCCCAAAGGCTCATCTCTAAATACCATCCACATTGAGGGTTCCAGCTTCAACATATGAATTTGGGGGAAACACAAACATTTAGCTCATAGCACATACACAATACATACGGATATAGAAAAGCTGCTTGTAAAGGATAGATTATCTTTTATATATCCATCCAATGCTAGGCACAATAAAGCTGGATTCACTATTTAAATATCAGCTAATACAGATTTTAAGACATAAAGCATCACTAGGAAGAGCTAGGGACACTACATTATGATAAAAAGTTTGGAAGATATTACAGTTCTAAACTTCAATTGGTCCAATGAAATAGCATATATATAGCAAAAATTGATAGGCATACAGAAAGAAAAGTACAAATTCACCATGATAGTAAATGGTTTTATCACTTCTCTGACAATTTTAGCACAGGCACACTCGCTTGATCAGGTATTACCTATGGCTGCTCTGGGTCTTACAGTGGGCAGAGTTGAGTGGTTGAGACAAAGATGACATGGTTCCCAGAGACTGAAATATTTACTACTTGGCCTTTTACAGAAAAGGTTAATCAATGTTTGCCCTGAGGAAGATCCTGAGACAGATATTTGAGTAAGTCATTTATTTGCATAGTGCAGAGAACACTGGTAGCGAAGTGAGGAAAGATGACAGGGAAAAGAAGGCCATCACCAAAGTGGGGCCCACCTAGCTACAACTGTGGGTAGGCAGCGCTTAGTTCTATGGGGTAACTCTGAGAACCAGTGTGGAACATACACCTCAGAGAAAGAGCCGGGTTTTAGACACCTACCAAGACAGAGCAGATATGACAGCCAGAGAGAATGGCAATGGTCCCAGCTGCAGCCCTAATAGAGCCAAAGCAGTGTACTAAGAAGGGAAGGAAGCTCAAAGAGCAAAGCAAGGTGAGATGGCAAAATAACAGACCTTCATCCTAAGCCTGCTCCCTCCAAGTGCACATTTCTGAGCCAAGTACAGTTCTGAACCGAGGAAATGGGGATAATTTTTTAACTGAACAAGCAGTTGAAATTTAAGTTAAGATGTGCCTGGATTTTTGACAACCCAAAATGAGACTGTCCTATTATATAAATGAGATGGAAAAAGCTATGAGATTTGTCTGAGGAATCGATCTGAGACAGAACAGGAAAGGCCTACAGTGTTTGACAATTTCAGAGGGAGAAAATGAATACTATTTCATAATTGCACCTTGCCAAGTCCAGATCATTTAATTAAATTAAACGTCAATAAAAGATAGTTCTCAAGATGTTAGAGTCTGTAAAGATCTGTAAACAGCACAGTGTGAAGGATCAACTCGGGTAGCAAGCAGCATTTGTTAGAGCGGAGGCTGCAGCTTTCTTCTGAGGAGGCACCAAGGACTGTGCTAGGTACTGAAAACACAGGTATGAAAGACTAAGATTTCACAGGAAAAGAGCATTGTAAGAAGATCTACTGTCACAGGGAGTAGTAGCACAAGAACACAAGACTGACATCTAACAGCCCCATATGTACACACACCAACAAAAAGGCAATCAATGGTTGTGAAGAATTTTAAGTGGTACAGTGACATATCAGGTCTCTGTTTTAGAATATTTACAGTTAACAGTAAAGTAGAAAGTGGACTGGATGAGGAAGTGCCAGAAAAAAACAGTAGTAACAATAGGAATACAAGGAAAGAGAATTACTTAACGGACACAGGATCAACCCAATCTGGTCATTGTCTCAGGGTAGATATGTGATTTTTCATTTGGATGGTTGCCCCAGAAAGGGGAGCACAGGGGGAAAAAGAACATATTTGGGGAGCAGTTTCCTATAAAATACCCACTGAGGTATCCAGAAGAGTCGTTACGGGAACCTTCGTCTTTTACTTATGGTTAAAGGCTCACGCTAGATGCTATTCCTGGAGGACAGACTTTTCTTTCCTGCACTTATTGTCTACATTATTCATCTACTGTTGTTATGAAGTTCAAACTTATTTTGTCACTTTTATATGCCCTTGGAAGATTGGAATGAATTATTTTTATTTTTCAATGAGCTAAAGTAGACATGAGAACATAACAGGTTCTCAACAAAAACTGAATAAATGATGAATTAATGCATGAACATTTGTCCCTCAACCTACACTTACCAGGACTGAAAACTATAATACGGCCAGTTAGTTCCCCTGCTGAAGGAGCTGCTAAACGTCTTTCTTTCTTAGCTTAACTGAAAGGGAGAAGGAAATCTAATTGGCTGTTTGAGTTGAAGCAATCTCTCTCTAGCTCTCTCTCCTCCACTCCCCTAACAGGATTCAACATTGAAGTCAGAGGGTGAAAGAGAATCAGTAGTTTTCATGACAAGAGTTAGCATTTATTAAGTACTTTCCATTTGCCAACACAATACTAAGTATATTATACTCATTATCTCATTTTGTTCACTCATTCATTCATTCATTCATTCACTCATTCAACAAACAATAGTTGAATGAATGGTCTAGGCAATGTGCTATGCATTGGGGTCACAACAGTGAACAAAACACAAGTGTTCTCTCCTCATGGATGTGAGGGTTGTAGACAATATGGGCAGTGAGCAAGGTAACCAGTAATAAATAAGCAAAATTCAGATCATGCAACTATAATAAAGAAATTAAGCTGGGAGATATAATAGAAGAATGTGGAGGCAGCATACACAGGGGTGTGGAAACAGATAAAAAAAAGTGTATGGATGATTAAAGATATAGTTTGAAGGTACAACATGCAAATCTTGCTGGTCATCTGTGTACAGGTAATGAAAAGCAAACAGATATCAAGAGTAAAACCTAGATTTTTGGTCTGAGCAACTGAAAATATAATGGTGTCATTTATTAATAGAGAATAGAGAGAAATAACAGGGAGGGGGTCTAGAGGGGAGGAATCAAGTCAATTGTTTTGAGCAAGTAAAGCTAGATATACATCTAATTATGAACAAGTAAAGTGACATATACATCTAAGTGTATATATCAAATCAGCAGTTAGATTTATTAATCTGATGTCAAGCAGGAGATAAACATTTGGAGCATATTGGGAAATAGACGCTTTTAAAACAATGAAAATGATTTAGATTACCAAAGGATGGCATATTAAGAGAAGAAGAGAAAGGGCAGTGGAGGGAAAAGAGGGGAGAGATAAGGAGGAAGAGAGAGAGAGAGAAGAAAACAGAATTTAGCTTAAGGACACACCAACATGAGAATTTGAACAGAAATGGGCAGGGGCTGAATAAATTGAAAGAAAATCAGAAGAGTAGCTTATAGTCAAAGTTAAGGGAAGAAAGTTTCAAGAAGGCTGTAATATACCAAATACTGTTGACTGGTTAAATAATGTCAGATAAGGAAATATCCACAATAAATTTTCACGATAACCCTGAGGTAATTATTACTACTATCTCTACTTTAAACTTCAGAAAACAAGAGTTTTAGAAAGATATCACTTAGAAAGCAAGTTCTGGAAATAGGATTCTAATTGAGGATATCTAACAATAAAAAATAAATTTATCATAAGGAAGTAGAGATTGAAAAAGAGCACATAAAATGTACAATTTGCAAGAGAGACAACTCTAAGGCAGTGATAAGAAGTAAAGTTGAGAATACCAACTTATGATTTAGGAGAGTAAAAGATTGCTCACTTTATTTCAAATTGAACGATTCATTCATTCACCAGCTACTTTCTGAGTGTCTACTCTGCCATACACTAGTCTAGGCTCGGGACATACAGTGGATACCAAGACACTGCCCTCAAGGTTCTTACATTCTGTGAGGGTAGCTAACAATAAGCAAGCAAACAAGTAAATACTATAGTTTCAAGAAGTGCCTAATGTTAGGAAGAAAAATAAATCAGGAAAAGGGGGAAGATATGATAGAGAAGCAAGGGCTATTATTAATGGAACGGTCCAGTAAAGCCCTACCAAAGGGGGAAATATTGGAGCAAAGACTTAAAGAGAAGGAATGAGCTGTCGGTAGGTCCGAAAGCAGGTCCATCAGCAAGGGTAAAGGGTCAGGAATTGACTGACATTTGGTCTGTTTGTCAGAAGAGCCAAAAAAGCCAGAGCGGCTGAAGAAGAGTGAATCATAAGGAGTGGCAGGGAAAGAAGTGTGGGCTATAGGAAGGAACTGAACTCAATGTGACCCAATAGGCTATGGTAAGCAGTTTTCATTATATTCTAACTGAAATCCCTTGGATGAATTTTGAGCAGGGGGGACATTTCGTCTGATTTATATTTTCAAAGTTCATTCTATCTGCTGTGTGGGAAATAGATTCTGGGAACAAAACTGGATGCAGAAAGCTGCCTAGGTAAATGATTTGATATAGTTTTTCAGATATAACCCAAAGCTTTACATTCTCATAGGTCCTAATTTTGCTGTGGATCAAAATGTTCCTGACATGTGATAGGTATGTGTTGATTAAGAAAAGAAGTTAAGATTAGAATGAGGTAAGCTTGCCACCAGCAATATAAGCATTTGAATCATAATTAACTGTCTTGGTTTTATGGGCATTTATCTGAACCCAATTCATGAGCTTTGTTGCTCTACTTTATGTTTTCATAAAATCTAATAGGCTGTTTTATTTTGTTCTAGTTTCCAAAACTTTAATTGTAAAATTTTTGTAAGTTATATGAATGCTAAAACATAAGATCACTTGCACATATTAAAGAGAAAAGAGAGATATTATGAACCATTTAAAGATTTTCATATAACAATTGCATTTCAGTATTAAAGAAGAAAATAAGTATTATAACATGAAATAAGCAAACAGAAGAAACCAATAAAAATCAAATGTATTTTTTAAACTAGAATCTCATTAGCTTCTTTTTATTAGTTTTCTAAGGAAGCATATCAGTCTTCAAGAATAGTAGAAAAAACAACTAGATATAAACACACTTTCTTATAGAAAATTAGAAAATGCTTTTGCATCTGTGTGCCTGGGACTAAGAACTATTGAAACTCCAGCTAACTTAACTGAAACTAATCTTACTTACCTGAAATTCTATTTTATCCTTAGGGATTCTGAATTAGATTTTAGTGAAGAGGATTATTTATAAATAGAATTATAATGATATATTTTTATTGATACAGTGATATTCTTTAAACCTGTACTACTATTCTCTGCCTTACGCTGATTGAAAATAGTTTCAAAACACTCAAATGTGTTTAAGGAAATACCACAGATTATTTTCAATATCCTTTCCACAGACAATGAGATGGAGAGAAATTCAATCTTTGCAGGTTTCACTCACAGTGAATCCACAGAATAAAACTTATTGACAAAAACATGAGGAAACATCGGCTTGTTTACTGGGCAGTGTAGACTCCAGGCCATCTAGTTAAGAAAAAATTAAATATATCTCAAAGGGCCAGGGACATATCACATTAAGTATTTCCCCAGACTTTACAATTATTTTGTATTAGCTTGGGAGATGGGATTTGTATTTAATCTCCCCCTTAAAATATACTTGGCTTCCTTACATTCCAACAACTGTTGTAACAGAACTTCCTACTAAGTTGTGAGGGAGAGCTCACTAAATTAAACAAGGGGAGTATAGCCACTCTCAGTTGGCATAAGTGGAATACAAAGTATTTTCAAACAAACTAACCTTAATATTTCTTAATACAGCAAAGGTCTGAAACTAAGCTATTTAAAAATTTCTTGGCTAACTTGATTCAATCAATAAAATATATGTATTATCATCATTCTATGAAAAAATGTACTTTAAAAATGCTCAAAAAAACTGAAGAGGACATAAGAAACATGGCAGCATGAGGGGCCCCCCCTTGATCTCTCAGCTTCAAGTTGTAAGTTCAACAGCTATAATTCAACAAAGGATTCCCTAAGAACGCATAAAACGTCTGAGAGGTCCGCTCATCGAAACATCAGAAGGTGGGTGAATCAGGGTGAATAGGGGAGAAGAGGAGGAAGAGAGAAGTACAGAGACGGGGTCCATCACCTCATTCCGGAGTTCACTGTGGTCCTGGGAGAGGGGAGGATTGAGACTGCAGGTGCACTCCTTGTGGCCCCAAAAAATCCTGCCTGAGTGATCAGCATGTAATAGAGCTGAACCCAGGGGTGGGGCAGAGGTCTCAGGGCAAAGACCAAACACAGAAGTGCTACAACTGGGGTCTCACAGCCCTCACTGCCAGGCAGAAAACAAAGTGACAGAGGCTGGCTGCCT
>NW_017732125.1:128200-129390 GCF_001890085.2 Hipposideros armiger | reverse complement strand
TATAAAGTATATTCTCTGTCAACAATGCTTTAAAATTAGAGATCAACTGCAAAAAGAAAGCAGACAAAAACACAAATACGTGAAGATGAAACAACATGCTACTAAAGAATGACTGTGTCAAAATAATAAATAAAAGGAGAGATAAAAGACATAGAGAAACAAATGAGAATGAAAATACATCTTACAAAAATTATTGGAATACTGAGAAAGAAGTATTAAGAGAGAAATTTACATCATTACAGGGTTATCTCAAGGAACAAGAAGTATCCCAAGTAAACAACCTAATATTACATGTGAAAGAACCAGAAAAACAACAAATGAAACTCAAAGTCAGTAGAAGGAAGGAAATAATAAAAATTAGAGCAGAATTAAATGAAATAGAGAACAAAATGACAATAGAAAAAATTAATGCAACAAAGAGCTGGTCTTTTGAAAAGATTAATAAAATTGGCAAATCCTTGGCAAGACTCACTAAGGAAAAAAGAGAAAAGACATAAACAAAATCAGAAATGAAAGAGGGGAAGTTACGGCGGATACCACAGAAATACAAAAGATCATGCAAGAATACTATGAAAGATTATATGTCAACAAATTCAATAACCTAGAAGAAATGGACAAGTTCTTAGAAATATATAACCTTCTTAGACTGAATCATGAAGAACTGGAAAATCTAAATAGACTGATCAACAGTAAGGAAATTGAAACAATCATCTAAAACCTTTCCAAAACCTGAAGACCAGGACCAGATGGCTTCACTTGTGAATTCCACCAAACATTCAAAGAGGATCTAATACCTGTCCTCCTCAAACTCTTCCAGCAAATTGAAGAAGAGGCAATATTTCCTAACTCATTTTATGAGGCCACATTACCCTGATACCAAAACCTTGTAAGGAGAACACAAGAAAACTACAAACAAACATGTCTGATAAATCCAAAACAAAAATCCTAAACAAAGTACTAGCAATTTGAATACAACAATACATTAAAAAGATTATACAGGGTTGGCCAAGTGGCACATTGGTTAGGAGTTGGCTTGGGACATCAGCTCCGAGCAGCAGGGCCCCAGTTCGGATCCCACATGAGGGTCAGTGATGCTGCGTCCTCTACAGCTAAGATGGTGAACAACAGCTTGACCTGGAGTTGGGCTGCCCTGAGTCACCTGAGGCGGCGTAGGCAGCAGTGGGGCTGGC
>NW_017732125.1:109232-126965 GCF_001890085.2 Hipposideros armiger | reverse complement strand
AAAAAGAATAAAATACCTAGGAATAAACTTAACCAAGGATATAAAGGACCTATACACTGAAAACTATAAGACTTTTTAAAAAGAAATTGAAGAAGACACAAAGAAATGGAAAGACGTTCTGTGTTCATGGATTGGAAAAATAAACACAGTAAAATGGCCATATTACCCAAAGCAATATACAGATTTAATGCATCCCCCATCAAAATCCCAAGAAAATTTTTTTTAAGAAATAGAACAAAAAAATCATCAGATTTTTATGGAACCACAAAAGACCCCAAATAGACAAAGCAATCCTAAGAAACAAGAATAATGCTGGAGGCATCACACTCCCTGACTTCAGCTTGTATTACAGAGCAACAATAATCAAAACAGCATGGTACTGGCAGAATAACAGACACACAAACCAATGGACTATAATTGAGAACCCAGAAATAAACCCACATAAATACAGACAGGTAATTTTCAACAAAGGAGCCGAAAACATACAATGGAGAAAAGAAAGTCTTCTTCAATAAATGGTGCTGGCAAAATAGGAAAGCTACATGAAAAAGAATGAAACCAGACTGCTATCACTATATGCCAAAATTAACTCAAAATGGATGAAAGACCTAGACATAAGACCTGAAACAATAAACTGCATAGAAGAAAGCATAGGTACCAAATTTATATACCTTGGGTCCAAAAAGCATTTTATGAATTTGACCTCAAACGCAAGGAAAGTAAAAGCTAAAATAAATGAATGGGGTTGTATCAAACTAAAAATCTTCTGCACAGCAAAAGAAACCATCAACAAAACAAAGGCAACCAACTGAATGGGAGAAGATATTTGCAAATAACACCTCCAAATAAGGGCCTAATATCCAAAATATATAAAGCACTTGTACAATTCAACAACAACAAAAAACAAACAATCCAATTAAAACATGGGCAGAGGACCTGAACAGACACTTCTCCCAACAAACAAACAAACAAACAGCCAATAGATATATGAAAAAATGCCAACTTCACTAGCTATTAGGGAAATGCAAATCAAAACCACAGGGAGATATTACCTCACACCTGTTAGAAAGGTATCATCAACAAGACAAATAATAACAAGTGTTGGAGGGGCTGTGGAGAAAAAGAAGCCCTCATATACTGCTGGTGGGAACGTAAATTGGTGCAGCCACTATGGAAACAATATGGAGGCTCCCGAAAAAATTCAGACTAGAAATACCACGCAACTTGGCAAACCCTCTTCTGGGTATCTACCCAAACAATCTGATAACATTTATCTGTAAAGATATATGTACTCCAATGTTCACTGCAGCATTATTCATGGTGGCCAAGACATGGAAACAACCAAAGTATGCTTTGATAGATGACTGGATAAAGAAGATATGGCACATGTGTATAGTGGAATACTATTAAGCCATAAGAAAAGATGAAATACTGCCATTTGTGACAACAGGGATGGATCTTGAGATTGTCATACTAAGCAAAATAAGTCAGACAGAAAAAGTGGAGAACCATTTGACTTCACTCATATGTGGCATATAAAACTAGCAACAAACAAGACAAACAAAGAAACAAGAAAATCATAGACACAGACAATATTTAGTGGTTACCAGAGGGTAAAGAGGGTCAAGTATATGGTGATGGAAGGAGAACTGACTCTGGGTGGTGAACACATAATGCAATATATAGATGATATATTATAGAAATGTACACTTGAAACCTATATAATTTTACTAACCAATGTCACCCCAATATATTGGGTTGTCAGAAAAGTCATGACGTATTTTTTTCTATGCTTTTTGTTGCAAAATTGCGTCATGACTTTTCTGACAACCCAACATTTAATAAAGATAAAAAATAAATAAATGGCATAATAGTTATGAGGTACAAAAAAAAAACTGAATTGTTTGTATATCTGATGCAATTTAAATATACCTTGAATAATCTTTTCCTACACTATTAATTTAGAAAGTTGGCATTTGCTTGATTTATAGAGCAAAGAGGCAATATAATAAAGACAAGAGACCTGCCTTTACTATCTCTGTAAAGTTTATGACCCTCAGGAAGTTATTGAACAGTCTAAGCCTCAGTGCTTACATCTCAAAAAAATGAAAAGGGCAATGCCTAACTTGTTTTATTTTTTGTGAAATATAAATGAAATAAGGTTAAACTGAGCATAACTTTTGGTGTTATAGTAGCAAGTAAATGTGAGTTCCTCCTGTATCCTCTCCAATCACTTAAATGATATAAATCCACATGAACCATCCTCTGAATTAATTAACAATGTCATGTGCAAAATGTTATTGATGAAAATTGAGTTCAGGTTTACATGAAAGTGACAAAAGTATGTCCTACTTATGCTATAAATAGATGAAATAAATATACTGATGTTATAGACTATGGAAAGGCAGGAAACAAAATTAGTGGAAGCAAAAATCTAAGGTATAGAAAAATGTAAAAACTGGAGGGGAGATGAATTCCAGATAGTAGAAATGGTCCCCACAGTGATCACCTACAGCCTGGAGGAAAGGGAGACAGGAGGATGTGTCAGACACAACAAAGGAATAGCATTTTAAAATATAAAGAACTCTTATAGATCAATATAACAAACAGTAAAGCTCTTATGGAAAATATGAAAAACACATGAAGAGACAGCTTAAAGGAAAAGAAACATACGTGGGCATTAAATGTATGTATAATTGTTCTGTCTTTATAGGAATAAAGTAATCTAAATTTCATTTGGTGCCCACCAAAATGAAGAACCAGTGAAAACCCATGCTCTCACCAACTGCTGATGTGAATGTAAATATGTACACCCTTTACTGAAAACAATTCTGAAATATCTATGGAGGGGTGTTAAAAATAGTTTGTGCTCTCAAAGTAATTCCACTTCTAAGAAATTAATCAGATGCAAAAATTATATGTAAGGATGTTATTTTCAACACTGATGTATAACACTGAAAATTATATAAATATCCCAACAGATGAAACAGAAAAATGGTAATTAAGTTATGATCATCTGTACATAATTATATTCCTTTGAATCTTTTAGAAACAAGCATTGCTTTCCCTACCCATAAAAATATAAAGTATAATACACAAATGTATCTCAGGAAACTAGAATGTTGAACAGATACTATGCAGACTTGTGATGGTTTTGGTAAGAGAAGTCTATATCTGCTTAAGCCTAGAGTGAGAAGATAAGAATGAGGAAAGGAAAACAGATTTAGGAAAGTGAATCTCTGTGCTATGAAAGGCAAATCCTGAGTTAGAGCTGCCATTCAAACACCCACATCCAAAAGAGTAAGCAATTATAATAAAATATTTAAAAGTGCCATTAAAGAATGATATGGGGGCCGGCTGAGTGGCTCAGTTGGTTAAGAGCTCTCTCAAAAGCACGAGCTATGAGCAACAGGGTCGCCGGTTCGATTCCTGGCTCAAGCTGAGCTGCCACTAAGCTGCCAACAGGTGGCAGGATGGCTCAGCTAAAAAAAAAAAAAAGAATGATACGAAAATGTCTTTGCAGGCACAAAGCAAGAAAGGAATTGCTACCTTGACATTGAACAAAACCTTCAAAGATTGAAGGCAAGGCTTGAACTAGACTACTCACCAGCAAAGACTTTTGTATTCCTCCTTGAGACTGAAAATAGCATGCTATCACTTTTCAAAAAAAAGTGTTAAATGAGATAATCATTTTCTTTTGGAGGTGTAAAGAAAACAGCAATGGCATTTTGAATTGTATAGCACATCCATAAATAAGACAGCATCTGACAGTCAGGGATTGCAAGCATCCCTAAACAAATTTTCATTCAAATTACCAAAATATATATATAAAAGCATAAGTCAGTAAAAAGGACTAAGAGCATGCCCAGGTTTGACAAGCATGTGAAGTGCTACTGCTGCAATAGGGTCTTAACAATTTAATCTGTACCATTCAGCAAGTTCTACTGCAATTACCTAGACAGAAAGGCTTCTGGGGAGGGAAGCAGGGAGATAGTTCAGCGCTCCATTGTGCTCTTGCAATTACTTTGCCATAGATAGGGCCCTAGTTTTCAGCGGTGGGGGTGGGGTGGGAGGAGAAGCGATAAGAGTTATCCTTAAAGGCATAAGAGAAGGATAACTTTTAACAAAGAACACTTTCAAGTCACAGGGAACTGATTTAAGTATCTTACTAAACCAAACTGTCTTTGGCAAACTTAGAGACCTTGGGCTCAATCCCAGTGAGTTGAGATATCAGGGAGTTCTGATGTGGAGGGTGGAACCCAGCAGCAAGACGGGAGAAAAGGGACTGAAGAGAAGGGAACGTACCTCTGTTTAAAGCAGTACTTCAGGTGGTACCCAAAGTGGAGGTAACCAGAAGAAGGACTGGCTGTGTGCACAAGAATGGAGCTCAACCCACAGAAACAGCTGGCCAAGGCTGGCAAACGTCTGAGGCTCAAACCCATGGGATGTTGTTTAGAGTAAGGAATCTTAGGCCTAGCCACCTCCTGGGAGTTTCCGATTTTATTCACAACCATTACGTAATGAGGGTACCTACCGCTGACCACTGTTCCCAGTGTCAAGTCCTCCATAGGGAGCTTCTCACTTCTGACCTCATTAGGGATCTACCCTTCTTTGTGATTCTGAATATACTGGAGTATTGCTGGTGGCTAGGTGATGACGAATGAGTAGGAGCGCTAAATGTGCTTGTCAGGATTGTAGAAAAGGTAAAGGTGGGCCCGAGCATATGTGTATGAGGGACAATAAGGAAGTTGAGGCTGGGAAGGAAGAATAGGCCGTGGTTAGAAAGGGCCTGGGAAGTCACCCCCACATTTAAACTTTAATTATTCTGCAGGCAATGGTGAGCAGCTGGGAGCAAGTATTCAAGGGAGTGATATGTTTCAGCCAGGCATTCTAAAATGTATAACTATGGGGCCGGCCGAGTGGCTCAGTTGGTTAAGAGCTCGCTCAAGAGTTTGAGCTCTGAACAACTGCGGTTCGAGTCCAGCCCAAGCTGAGCAGCCACTGAGCTGCCAACAGGTAGCAGGATGGCTCAGCTAAAAAAAAAAAGAAAAAAAAGAAAGAAAGTATAACTATGGAGGGTATTTTGGAAAAAAAGCAATCATTTGAGACAGGAAGAACAGTTAGGAGACAATCATAATTTCTTTCAATCATAAAGAAAGAAATAACAATGTTGAGCCAAGATGGAGCAGCAGTAATAGGAGGGAGAAAAAAAGGGGGAGAAACGTTCAGGAGAGCCAGCCTTAAATGGGAGAGACAGGGACAAGGCAAAGTGACAATGATTAATATTTTTAATCTAGGCAAATGTGAGGCTAATGATGCCATCCATACAAGATGAGGAAAGAATGTTGGGATAAAAAAGGTCATGAATTTGGTTTGAGGCATGCTGAGTATGGAGTAGCAATATAACCATTACTGTAAACCAAAAAAGCAGAACTTATGTTTTAGGGCTATTTTTTATTCCTATCAAGTGGGACTAAAGTAAATCTTAATGTTTTGAGACCCAAAAACTAAGTGGTTATTTCTTACATTGCAAAAGGATTCTTTTCTCTGCAGAAAGCAGTTCCACCACTTTTATCAAGTCATGACTTTGCCCACTGCATCAAAACCATGGTTGATTGTTTAATATTGCGGTCTAGCAATAAAGAAGAAGGGATCACTTTGTGGTAGGATAATGCAAATGCAAACAAAAATTCTCTAGAGTAGAGAAAACATAAGGAGACAAAGAGAAACCGAAGGAAAAGAGAAAGCAAAAGTGAGAAGAAATGCAGAGAAAGTCACAAAGGGAAAAGTCCAGGACGCTAGGATCAGCATAGCCAGCACAGGGGGAGCAAGATGGTGAAGCACCTAAGCTCTGTGAAAGGGTGGAGAATCAGACTTAGGGGCAAAAAGGAAAGGCTCTGATGTAAAGGATCAAACAGAGCATCTCTTTCTCAAAGTCCAATGCTCAGTTTGCCCAGGGTGCTGTGCTCTTGAGGGTTACAGGAAAGGCCCTCCATAAAGAAGGAACTTTTTGAAATAGTCTTACAATCTCTAAAGCCTGAAATTCTCCCTCTTGTTAGCACCGTGACCTTAGGCAAGTGTTTTGACTTCAGTCTCAATGTCTGTATGTGTGAAATACAGGTAACACCTAAATGGTTGATGTGAAAATTAGATGAGATAATACAGTATGGTTCTTGGTACACAGAAAGCATTCGATAAATGCTAGTTATTATTATGAACAAATAAAAACGATCACATGGAATCCAAATAATTTAATGTTCCACCATTAGGTATTAATGCACAGCCCTTTATAGCTGTCTTTTATTAAATGAAAGTCCACCATAGAAAGAGTAAACTATTCCAGTCACTAACACTATAGTGTAAAATCCTGGTCCCATTTTCCAAGCAGCAGGAGGGATTTAGGGTAGCATGGTTACAAAATAGCATATGGGATACTGAAAAAAAAAAAAAAACTACAGGAGGAAACAGCATTTTTGAATTTAGCATGGCCTTCTTCCGTAATATCAAATGTGGGAGAAAGAATTCATATGATCCTGCCTTCCTCTTAATAAAGTCACTGTGTATAAAGGACACAAGATTTCAGTGTTAAAATGAGGAAGCACAGAGTAAAAAGAGAGGATTAGAAATTTAGCAAAAAGCACCAAAGAGAGAGTAGAAGATGTGAGTTTGAAATGAAAATCTGACATGGCTTTCAGGGTTCTCACTGGTGAGCAAAGATGTTGGAAGTGAGTTAGGGTGAAACTTCCCAGAAATTGAAGAAAAGAGATGGATCTAGACACTGTGAGGCAAAAGAAGCAAAGGACTCAAGATTAGAGAGAGGGTAGAGTTTAATAAAGAGGCCAGTGGAGGGATACTTACTTGTATTTACCATCTATTACTGCATTGCTTTGTTTACATTTCTTGTATAGCAAAACTGTCTCTCAATGTTAAGTCATGAGATTCTGTAAATTATTTTTAATAACGTTACTACTTTAATAACTCTTCCTCAGATTCCACCATAGTGAAAATTTATATTATAATTCTTTTAAAAAATTCAACCCTTAACGTTGAAAGAAAATGAATTGATAAAAATAAAATGCTATCATAAGTTTATATCATGCAAGACATGCCCATTTCTCATTATAAAGATGATGCATGAGTTTGTAGAATAAAGAAATCAAGAAAATGATCATGTACTATGCCCTTTCTATTGTTACAATGTCATACTTTTCTTCATAAATATATACATCTCAAATATATTTTAATTTATATTTCCTCACATATATACACTGTGGTACTGTGATACACTGATGGTACTGATGACCCCAGCTCTTTCGCTCTCATTGTGGGTGGTATGTTGCACTCCAGCTCTTGATGCTGAGCTTGGTCATGTGACTTCCTTTGGCCAATGGACTATTAGCACATATGATAACAGGGAGGCTTGGAAAACCCATGAGCATTTACCCTTGCTTGTCCTAGCATCTCCATCTTGCACCTCCCTTCTCATAACTTTGAAAATATATCTGGGCTACCCTTTCAGAGGATGAGATATGTGGTAAAGAGCTTTCATCTTCCTTCACCCTATGTGAAGCATTCCTAACCCCAGCACTGCAATTAATCCACAGCTGACTGCATATATGTGAGTAAATCCAGCCACAATCATCAGAACCTGCCAGACAATCTAGAGTTGTGTGTAGTAAGTGCATGTTGCTTTAAGCTCTTAGTTTTGGTGGTGTGGTATTACTTAGTACTATCTACCAATAGCTCATTGATTCACACACAGTCACACATTCACACACACACTCACACACACACACACACACACACACACACACACACACACACATAACCACACACACATTTGGTTACCTCAACAGAACTATCATTTCATACTTCTTAGTTTCCACCTTAGCACTATATACTCCGTACTCAGTTAATGGGTTTCTTTTTAATATTGATTGATAGATGCATTACAGAGTAACTATCAAATTTTTTAATGTATTTAGTTTTCTAACTGTGATTTGTTTTTTTCTCAGGACTCTCACATTTCATTAGCCATCAGAGAGGTGATGTCATCAGAAGTCATGTGGCCTCCGTCTGGGAAACTACACTATATACTCCTGAGTAAATGAGAGTGGAAAAGCTAGATGAATTAATATTTGCAAAGGACTTAAAAACAGAACCTAGAAAAATACTAACTGATACATGATGTCAAATAAATTAAAATATCACGATATAGCTACGGTGTATATGTTTTCTGAGTATCACTACTGTATAGTTTTTAAAATTATCAAGTGTGTCATGATTTACAATAATATGCCTGCTATTAAAATTACTTAATAGTTTTAAATTGCAAGTATTACAGTACCCATATTTCTACATGACGGATTCTTTCCAACACCAATTTAATTAGGATGTTACTTTTCTCACCAAAAAACAAATCAGTTAAAAATCCCTGCAATTCAGAGGCAAAACACAAAGGCAGCTGAGTGGAAAACATACAGACATAGCTCATAGCCACAGCATGACACAAATAAAGAAATAAGCTTTCAGTTACAATAATTGATTGGCAGCCTGCATTTTGCAGAATATGTGGAAGGGTACACAGGCTGCTGGTTACTACTCAATATCCATTATTCCATTCTCCCTTAATTATAAAGCCCTAGTTTTACTCAGAGTGGCAATGTTCTCTTTTTTAATTGACTGCTGCTTGAGACAAGGATGTGAGGGCTAGAGTCTCCAAAGCCACCTCAGACCACAAGGTAACCTGACACATGGAAGTCAGTGCTGAAGATAAAGAATATGACATGGAAGTTTGCATTTCTGTTGAAAATGAGGGGTTGCCAAATAATGGTGAATTACCTTCCTCCAAACTTCTTTTACATGAGAGGAAAAGAAACTTCTATCTTGCTTAAGCCACTATTTGGGGGTATTCTCTGAGTAGGTGCAGGCAACTTAATCTTAAATAATATAACATACAAGTGATAATAAATGTTTTAAAATTGAACTCTAAAACTAATGAAAATAAAGACTGATAATTTTAAAATTTTTTAAAAAGTGAACATTTGACTAAAAGTTTTCAATATTTTTAATTCAGATTAATTGGGAATAGCAGAACTTCATTGAATATCATTTAGTATTTTATATATATATATAAAACTATGTTTTATATTACCATAGATTATATGTATTTGTTATTTCATACGTCATTTCCAATTAATCGAAATTAATTTTTTTAATTTATTGTTTTTAATTGGGGAACAGTGTGTTTTTCCAGGACCCATCAGCTCCAAGTCAAGTAGTTGCCTTCAATCTAGTTGTGGAGGGTGCATCTCAGTGGCGATGTGGGGATTGAACCAGCAACCTCGGTATTATCAGCACTGCACTCTAACCAACTGAGCTAACTGGCTGCCCCTAAATTAATTTTTTGTTATCTCCATAAAAGTTGAGTATTTATGGAGACAACTTGTTTTCTTTGATGTTTACAATAAGATTCGAAGTAAAATAACCTATTAGCAAGTGTCAATTCTGAGTAGTAGGCACAGGATTGCTTGGGTGTGTGTGTGTGTGTGTGTGTGTGTGTGTGTGTGTGTGTGTTTGCTATATTTAACAAGTTTGATTCAAAATTTAAAAATTTAGAACCATCCCTAAATTTTCAGAATCACTGAAATGTTGAATGTTTGGACACTTGCAATAAAGCAATAATGAGAATCAAGGAGCTACACTGGACTCTGGGAATGTTACTTTATGAAGGATGTTTCTTGTCTTGGTATGTTACATCTTTAATAACTCTAAGTTACATTGATTAAAATGTCTCAAAACATACTTCTTTTCACTCATCATAAATTCTCTCCATGATCAAGCCCTAAAAATTATACACACACACACACACACACACACACACACACACACACACACACAAATAGAGATACAGGGGAACTAGACATTCCAAGGACTATGTGACTTTGAAAAAAATGTATCATTTTATTAAACATTTCCCCAGCCACTAAGCATTCATGTAGTTTTAAATTTTGTTTATCAATTTTACTATAGATTATGCAGCTGTGACGGTTAATTTCGTGTGTCAACTTGACTGGGCTAAGGAATGCCCAGAAGCTGATAAAACATTATTTCTGGGTGTGTCTGTGAGGGTGTTCCTGGAAGAGATTCGCACTTGAATCAGCAGACCGAGTAAGGAGACGGCCCTCATCAATACAGCTGTGCATTGCCTAGTCTGTTGGGGACCTGGGAAGAACAGAAAGGCAAAGGAAGGGTGAGTGTGCCCTTTGCTTTCGCTAAGACATCCATCTTCTCCTGCCCTGGAACATGGACCCCCCTGATTCTCAGGCCTTTGGACTTAGACTGAATTACATCACCAGTGTTCTTGGTTCTCCAGCTTGCAGTTGGCAGACAGCGGGAATTCTAGTCCTCCATAATCACGTGGGCCAATTCTTATAATAAATCTATTGGTTTCTGTTTCTCTGGAGAACCTTGACTAATGCAACAGCAATAAATATTTATTGATTTATATTTCTCTTCTATTTTATTATTTCTAAAGACAAATTGTCAAAGCTATTAAACAAAGATTTCAAAAATGGGAAAACAAATGTTGAAATGGGGGGAAAAAACTCCCAAAATATTATTTTTTTACTTATATTTTTTATTTATGTATGGAACGAATTATCTCCATAATATATGGAGGTAGAGAAAAATATTTGTGGAAAAAAAAAGAGTCTAATGGTGAGAAAAGACTTCAACCTAATGAGTAGATATTAACAGGTACAGAGGCATGAAGTTCCTATATATTTCTTTCTTTCTTTTTTTTTTAAAGATTTTTATTGGGGGAATTGGGGGAATGGGAACAATGCTGGGGAATTGGGGGGAGGGGAACAGACAAGTTGCTGTCGTCTTGTTCTTCAATCTAGTTGTGGAGGATGTTGCTTCACTGGCCCAAGTTGGCACCATCATTGCGCTCTTCCCGGGCGAGGCAGATCAGTCGCTGGCTTCTGGACGGCCGCTCACGCTGGCTGCTGGCTACATACGGTAGCCCATGGCAACCCACTGCCACAGGGAGTGCAGCCTACGCCGTCGCCGGCGACTCATGGCAGCCCAGCTCCAGGTTGAGCTGTTGTTCAGCATCTTAGCTGTGGAGGGCAGTGTCACTGGCCCTCATATGTGGGATCCGAACCGGGCCCTCTGGCATCCCAAGTGAGTTCTTAACCATCGCGCCACTCGGCCGGCCCTACATATTTCTTTCTTTATCCTTAACTTCCTCATCCTTTAATTTCTTTATCTGAAAGATGCAAGAAATAATACAAACTAAATCTTTCTTGCTCCATCTCAAGTATACTTGATGAAAGTACATAATGTTTGAACTCTATTCATAGACATTTGCACTGAGCAGAAATCTTAACTGATTTTCTGAAAGTGGCATAAAGAGAACTATTATACTGACTAGGCTTTAAGCAATTAGCTCCAAAAAGAAGTCCTCCAACATTATTAAATCATGAAACTTCAAAACATCTAGGATTTAAGATAACCCATGAGTGTTCATCTGAAACATTGGCTTATGAAGAGTTTTGATTTGAGGAGAAAGTGGAGAAAAAGATGCCCAATTATAATTGATGACATTACTTAGCAAAGAGCAAGGCCATGTCATATAAACAAAGAAAGGCATAAAATGTTCTCAGAGAAATTGTATGATTTCAAGTGTTTGGTGGGAAAGTATATCATCATGTTAATATTTCTAATTATTGAGGAAATCTTCACCATTTCTTTTTTTGCCCAATCTTCCTGAAGTCTGACACTTGCTTACATTTTGAAATATAAGGACAATGAAGGAAATGGCTATAAAACTTATCAAAATATCAAGGGGGCTAAAACTAGTATCCCAATGATGAATGATGATAACTGTATGAAGTCACTATTATTTTAAAGATCAGTAAACTAAGGCTTGTAGGCATTAGGTAATCTGGTATTCATCAAACTTCAGTTAATTTGAATCTAGGTTTCTGGGAATCCAAATATTGTTCTCTCTATTATATCATGCAATGGGCATGTGGTCTTTGCTCTCAGAGAGCGACAGTATATCCTGGGGGCAAGAAAGCATTATGTACAAACACAATGTAATTAATGTATAAATCAAATAAAATATAGGCATAGATGGGGAGAGGGTAGAATAAAAAGCTACTGGGGTGGAAAGGGTGAGTCTAGAAAGACTTAATAGTGGAGATAGCGTCTGAGTAGCATCTTGAAGGACAAATTGTGAGAGGTAGAAAAGGGAGATATCCCAGGTCAATATGACAGTATGAATGAACAGAGGTAGCAAATAAAATAAATGACATTTACATAGCACTCTCCTTATGCCAATCACTGTCCTACGTGCTTTACACATATTGACTTATTCATTTAGTTCTCACCACACCTCCCAGTAGCAAACACAAGATTTCCTTAAGATTGAAAAATATTCAGGGGTTGGTGGAGTGTGGAATGAATTAATGAAAAGATAAAAACACTAAAAGGAAAGATAGGGACTAGAGGACAGGGGCCTTAAATATTCTAAGGAGCTTAGTTTTCATTCTGTAAGCACTGCACGAAGTTCTCTGAAAGGTACCATTTCAGATTTGTGTTTGAGAAAAAATTCTCAGATGGTTCTGTGAAAAAAAAAAAAGACTGCAATTAGAGTAACAGAGGCAGAACTCTCAGAAAAAAAACATTGGAAAGTTTCTCTGATAGTTCAATGAAAATTTGAAGACTTGAGTCAGTTTCAATTGGAAGAAAAAGATGATGTAAAACAAGAGGCATCGTACTCAAGACTCATCATTGACATTGTATCTCCCCTTGGGATCTAGAAAAGTACTCAATAGAAACAAATTCTTTTGTCAGCATTTTCCACAGCATCTTACTTTTATAGCTGTTGATTCAGTTCTGGAGCTACTGTCATTTCATTGGAAGTTTTCAGAAAGAAAACCAAATAAAATAATCTCCACTAACAAACTCAGAAAAAGTTGGGTTTTCACAGGAGAAAGAGCCTGGGTATACAAAGATGTCTTAAGAGTTATTCTAAGGACTGAATGAAATGATATATGGAAAGTGTTTAGGCGAAGGCCCAGCACATATGGCACTTAAAAGGGAGTACCTGCCATATTATTACTACTATTACTAGACCTCCACCCATGTCCTGTTCCTTCAGCCCTAAGGAGTGCTGTGGTGCTCACCAGTCACTGCAGAGAAGGGTATCACTCAAGAGACTTTAACATCACTGACACTTTGTTGCACTTTCTATTCAAGAGCTTTAAGTATTTGTGTTGCTTCTTCTACCAGAGAGTAAGGCAGTCACTAAACCCATATGACCCAGAATGTGGTCGGTACCCAATAAAAGTGGATCCTAAAAAAATTTTATTTCAAAAAGAGATTAATTATTATAACGTATATGCGGCTAAATAATGCAAACTGAGGCAGTGCTCTTTGTGGAAGAAAGTCTGTGAAATAATACAAAAAGCTATATATTGGTCCCTGCCTCCAGTTCCTGGCACAGAGCTCCTAAAACCCTTGTAATTTCCTAAAGGATAAGAGCACTGGGAACATATTTTATTGTAATATTTGGTTTTTGGCCCTGGTTCCTAAACCAACTCCTAAATCCCTTAGAATTTCCTGGGTGATAGGAATGTCTTATATTCTAATGAGGCTACCCTTGGTGGGCTCCTGGAGAGCTTCAGGATAAGGGCTGGTCACCAGAAAGACCAAGCCATCATTAGAAGCTTGCAACTCCCCATCCTCCAGGAAGGGGAAAGAGGTTGGAGATGGAGTTAATGATCGACCATGCCTATGTGATGAAACCCCCAGTTACGGTGTTGGAAGAACTTCTGGGTTGGTAAACATACCCACATGCCCCAAGAAAGTGGTGCACCCTAACTACAGGGACAGAAGCTCCTACACTCAGAACCCCCTCAGACCTTGCCCTATGCACCTCTTCATTATACGGTTGTTCATCTTTATCCTTCATTATATTCATTATATTAAACTGGCAAACTGAAGTGATTCTGCGAGTTCTGTGAGCCACCCTAGCAAATTATCAAAAACCTGAGATGGGGGTAGTGGGAACTCTGATTTATAGTTGGT
This sequence comes from Hipposideros armiger, assembly GCF_001890085.2. NCBI lineage: Eukaryota > Metazoa > Chordata > Mammalia > Chiroptera > Hipposideridae > Hipposideros > Hipposideros armiger. The sequence goes on along the minus strand of NW_017732125.1, from coordinate 112,865 downwards.
CCATTAGAAGTACAGGTGATAACCTGGACTTCTGAGTGGCATCTGAACTAAGGGGTGATTTTGTGGGACTGAGCCCTTAACCTATGGGATCCATGCTAACTCTATTCAGTGTCAGAATTGGACTGAATTGCAGGACACCCAGCTCGTGTCAGAAAATAGTTTGGTGTGAACAACCAACACATTTGGTCACAGAAGTATTCTGTGTGAGTAGAAGAGAAACACAGGTTTTTTCATTTACAATGTCTAGATGAGGGTGTGTGCGTGTTGTGTGTGTGTGTGTGTGTGTGGTTTGTTTTGTTTTGTTTTTGTTTTTTTAAGATTTTATTGGGGAATTGGGGGAGGGGAACAGCCTTGGGGAATCGGGGAAGGGGAACAGACAAGTTGCTGTCCTTTTGTTTTTCACTCCAGTTGTGGAGGATGTGGCTTCACTGGCCCATGTTGGTATTATCATTGCACACTTCCTGGGTGAGGTAGTCACTCGTGGCCATTGGAGAGCCACTCATGGCGGCTCACGGCAGCCCACTGCAGCAGGGGCTGCAGCCTACGCCATCGCTGGTGACTCACTGCAGCCCAGCTCCAAGTCAAGCTGTTGTTCACCATCTTAGCTGTAGAGGGCACAGCATCACTGGCCTCATGTGGGATCGAACTGGGGCCCTGCTGCTCAGAGCTGGTGTCCCAAGCCAACTCTTAACCAACGCACCACTCGGCCAGCCCTGTGTGTGTGTGTTTTAATTGAGGCCATCACCTTAAAAGGGAAATGTGGCTATAGATGTATTGGTCTAGTATTCATCACACACACACACACACACACACACACACACACACACACACACAAATAGAGACATTCTTACTAAGCCCTTGTGAAAATCAGATGTAATGAATTGCCTTCAAAGAGTTCTATGCCTAGGCCTTTACTGGGGTTTGCAGAAAAGTATAGTAAGATAAAATATATACAGCTATTGTAGAAGGGATTGGAAAACATCATTTCAACAATATAGTTTATTTTGCCCAATATTCTATAGATAACAAATAATAGTGATAATTTAGGCAATACAAACTATACTTTTCCAGAATTCTTCCACACTATGAAAAGTCTATTCAAGAATTATATTTTCATCTTACAATCTAGTCAACTTTGGTTATCAAGGAGAGAACCCTACCTAAATTCAATAGTACTGAAAAATGTCTAGCCTCAACTATCAAGTAGATTAATTATTAAGAAAAAATTCTAAATTTGAAGGAATAAAATAGAAAGTATAATTTTTCAAAAGGCCAACACAATTGCTTCTTGCATTATGTACTGAATCCCTTACAGCCAGCTTCTATTTGAATTACATTTCCCGAATTATAATTTTTTCCATAACCAACTGAGGTGTTTATCTGAATTTCTCATTCTTAAATTTTGTTATGATTCATTATTGACTGCACAACCCTGTTTTAATATCTGATTAAGGTAATTGTTAAGACTTTTAATGTAATCTGACTCATGAGTTTAACATTACAGGCAATAAATAACGTTATAGGCAATAAGACAACAACAAAAAAAATCAAGTTAACAGTGTATTAAGATTGAGCTATTCAATTATACTCCAAAGCCTTCAGGTAATTCTCCTCAGCTTTGCAGGGCCACAGGTTTTGTTAGGCCCTGGAAGAAACTCGTGCCAATTAGACCATAAAATTAAGACATTCCCTACATAAATTTGAAAAATATAAATAAATATCATCTTGAAGGTTAAATTGCTTGTCACAGAGTTTTCATAGTTCAACCTTTTTCTCTAAAATGTAAAAGTATTTAACTTTCTGGAATTGCACAGATATTGACATGAACTAATGCAAACGCTCTAATGACAAGCAAAATTTATAGCCACTACACAAAATGACTGAACGAGCCAATGTATCAACAAGGACTTAGTAAGGTCTTATTTTGCCTACAATGCAAGTTGGAAAGAAGTTTTAGTACACAATACCTATACTTGAATAAGTTGCAATCCAGTGGTGGTGGTTGGTGACATACATTCTGTATTTAATATTAACATTTACCTAAAATATAAATTGCCTCAAGTCATATGATTAAAGAAATTAGCAGAGAAAGAGTAAACTATTGTTCAAACAGAATATTGCAAGAATGTGAGATTTAGACAGCATCTTGAGAACAGGTACAGGCTCTTCTCATCCCAGAGTGCTTGGCATACAGCATTTGTTTAATAAATATTTGTGGAACTAAATTCAGTTGCTAGCCATACAGGAAGACATTTCATTTCAGCAAAGTACCGTGCACAATGGCTAGAGGAATGAGGAAAAGAATTAAGCGAAAAGAATGCTAACTCAGGGAGAGAGTTGGCCTTTTGGAGGAGTGAAAAGTAAGGTTGGAATGTCAGCTTCTGATCATTTCTTCCTCCTCTGATTTTCTTGGCTTCCCAAACCTACAAGGTTTCCTGATATTTCTTTTCTAAATGTTTAAATCTACTTTGGCCCCTCAGCCAATGCTGACTGAGACAAAATGTACATCAATAATCCCAGCCTTTGCACGTGATAGGACTTAAAATTAAGTCATCCTCAAAACCAGACCCAAAATCCAGTGATTTTTCGTGACCACTAGAATCCTGCACTACTGTTCTCCTGTCTCTCCCAGCCAGACTCTGCACCTAGCCTTTAGACGAAACCCAGCACCTGCTCCATTACCTCCTTTGGGAGCATCTGTTGCCACTTCTTATTTCTGATCAGCCAACGTTTCCAGTATTTCTTCTGTAGACTAGAACCTGATATCATCCTCAAACTATTGGCATAAACCAGTTCTCACCCTTCACCCTGTGGTCTCTGGTATTGACTGCTTGATTCCCTCCAAAGAAGACCTACCTGGTTGAACCTTCCACCATTAGCTCCAGGCTGTGGCTGAGATGGCTGGGCATCCTCTGAGGCTGCCTGGACACCCCACTCTAGAGCAGTCCCTTAGTGCAGGCTCGACCTCCCACCCTCCCCTGTCCTGCTGTGAGACTAATGAACCAGGTTTCAACTCTCTCCAATTCCTGCTTTCTGTGATGTGCTACCTCAAGCAAACATTTATGTGTTGTCCCTAAGTAGTAGGTTTAGCAAGAAAGCCAAGTTGGAACTAGGTTTCAAAAAGTCTTGAATGCTATTTAAAGGAATTTTGTATATGTCCAATAATCAAAGGAGAGTCTCTACATTGAGTTGAGACATGGCACAGAAAACTAGGATTTTGGCATGATTAATCTGAAAACTAATTATAGTAAAAAAAAATAATAAAGAATACCATCTGCAATTGGTATACAAAGCCTAGTTGAGCAAGATAAGTGTACTTTGCTTCCTGTAACATATGCCATTGCAATGATGGCCATTTTCTTCTGTACTTGACCGAAAGTTTTAAAATGATTAAAATTAGCTGTGACAAGTTGCTAAAATGATATGGACAAAATGCAATTTTATAATAATAGTATTTTTAAAATACTATAATAGTATTTCAAATAAAATACTATTATTGTGGTTGAAACTAAAAATTGCTATATATGGAGAGGTTAGGGCCGGCCGAGTGGCTCAGTTGGTTAAGAGCTTGCTCAAGAGTTTGAGCTCTGAGCAACAGCGGTTCGAGTCCAGCCCGAGCTGAGCAGCCGCTAA
>NW_017732125.1:91221-109214 GCF_001890085.2 Hipposideros armiger | reverse complement strand
ATATATATATATATATATATATATATATATATATGGAGAGGTTAATCACTAATGAAGTGATTGCTCTGGAAGAAGTTGAGAATAAAGCTTTCTCTGGAATATTTTTCTGAAACAAAATAGGATAATTTTAGGATGGATCAAACCTGGCATCTTCACCAGGTTTTCCATGTTAAATAATACACTTTTGCATCAAAACCTTAGGATATGTGTGCTATACTCTACTTCAAGTTGTCATACTTTACTGTCCACTTAAAAATTTAAGGGGGGGGGAATTTACGAGGGTAAATTTTGTGTTGATGTTTTCACCTGTGACTAGAAAAATTATAATCTGTTAGAGAATGTTTTTTTCTAATTATATTATGTAACACTGTTTTCTTCTAAAATGGCTTTACTTTAATTTTCAAACTGATAAACGTATTCAATATGTACATAGTAATTCTTAACATTATGACCAAAAATCTAAAACATTAAATTATCAGTTTTCTGTTTAAATAATCTAATTATCAAATGACACATATTTTTAGATTATTTTAACTGGATATCAGTGTTTATTTGCTTTGTTTAAAAATATACTTTTAAATATAATTAGAACCTTTATATATATATATATATATATATTTTTTTTTAACTGAGCCATCCTGCCACCTGTTGGCAGCTCAGCGGCTGCTCAGCTCGGGTTGGGACTTGAACCACTGTTGCTCAGAGCTCAAACTCTTGAGCGAGCTATTAATCAACTCAGCCATTCGGCCGGCCCCCCTTTCAATATTTTAAAATGCAAAGGAGCTAGAGGTAGAAAAACCAAATATGCCTGATTCTTAAACAGCTGACTTTGCTAACTGGTTTAATATTTCATTTCTCCAATTAAAATTGATTTGTGCTAACTATGTTGCTAATTATTTGAGTACATAATTCTCATTTTTCAGTCTCACTCAAGCAAGTTACAGATAGATTCCACATAATTATATACCTGAGAACATGCAGTATTATTTATGTTAAGGTAGATTTTAGGGAATCCATGCTAACTATAATGAAAGATTTTTATCAAAACCCCATGTGTTTATTATTTGGGGCTGTTCAATAAGTTTAAAAGCCAGACTATTTGTCTGATCCTCTTCCCCTAATGAAAGACCATACCACCCTCCCAATCCTTCAGAGCTGGACTAGTGGGGAAGTGTATCTCCCTCCTGAGGCTGTGAATTACCAAAACCAAAGGGGCACAGAACCATGAATCAAGACAGGAAGATCTAGAAAGGTTAGGAATAAAACCACTTGCTTTAGGAACCAATTACCATCATTTGGGTTCCCCTGGTTCATTCACTGCTTCTCACCTGTACGTAAAGTGCCAGGATTCATGTTTTATCTGTCTTTGTAAACCAAGCTCCTAATATATGTCTCAAATATAGTACATATTCAACATGTTTACTGAATTAATTGCAGGCATGTGTCACTTAATGACAGGGATACATTCACAGACATGAGTCATTAAGCAATTTTTGTCACTGTGCAAACATCATAGAGTGCACAAGCCTAGATTGTATAGCTTACTACACACCTAGGCTATACGGTATAGCCTATTGTTCCTGGGTTACAAACATGCACAGCATGTTATTACACTGGATGCTGTAGGCAATTGTGACACAATGGTAAGTATTCGTTATCTAAACATATCTAAACAGAAAAGGTACAGTAAGAATACAGCATAAATGACAAAAGGAAAAAAATGGTACACCCGTATAGGTCACTTACCATGTAAAGAGCTTATAGGACTAGAAGTTCATCCAGGTGAGTCAGTGAGTGAATGGCGGGTGAATGAGAAGGCCTAGGACATTGCTGTACACTACCATAGACTTTATAAACACTGTGCACTTAGGCTACACTAAATTTATAAAAAATATTTTTCAGCTCCATTATAATTTTATGGGACTGCAGTCATACATGTGGTCAGTCACTGGCTGAAACATGGTTATACAGCGCGTGACTATACTTAAATAAATGTAATTTGTATATTTGTAAAGGCCAAAGAAATCGATAACATAAGTTTACAATTAAGCACTTATAGATATAAATTAGATATATAAATACATGTATATGTATACAAGTATATATATTGTTTATATAATTTAAAACACACAGACTGAAACCATGAGTCTCCCTCAATAGGGAGCAAAGATCTTAACCAGGAGTTTCTGAGGTACAGATAAACCTAATGATGATCTGAATCCTCTTCTTTTGTTACTGTTTTTTAATTTTCTTCTGATCTCTTTTTCTACATCCATCTTATTTTGGTCTATACTGTTTCAGTATATTCCCAGAATCAATGTTGTTGCTTCTATGGCTATATTGCTATTTTTGTCCCTTTTTGCTATTGTCAAAAACCTATGCAATGAAGACAATTCTAGGAGTGCACATCTCCAGTAAAATCACAATAGCCTCTCTGCATCTCCAACTGACTTCCCAACAACCACTGCCTTATTCTTCATATTCTAGCAATAACAAATTGTAATTAACTGATATTCTGTGCTAATTTCATATCTTCATTCTTCTGTACAGCACTTGCTTGCTAAACCACCCTTTCAATCATTATTCAACTGACCCACTCCTATTTATGTTAAGGTAGAGTTTAACTATACTTCAACTATAACTCCAAAAGTCCTGCTTAATGATCACTGTTCTTTTTATTTTAAACTCAGAAATGATTATCAGGTCTTCACTACTTTTCCTGCATAATTTTTTTTTTTTTTTTTTTAGCTGAGCCATCCTGCCACCTGTTTGGCAGCTCAGCAGCAGCTCAGCTCAGGGCGGGCATCGAACTGCTGTTGCTCAGAGCTCACACTCTTGACTGAGCTCTTAACCAACTGAGCCACTCGGCCGGCCCTGCATAATTCTGATATTGTTTTGATATATATAGTTATCAAGACAGATATATAAAGATTGATATAATGGCATATAGATAGATATACAAACTGATACATATTAACATGCATCATACTCTTTATTCTTTATAGAGTTCATCTTTAGAACTCTCATCTTTTAATATGTATATTTATAGCTATACATCCATAGAATACCATAATGTTGTATATATAACTGGGGTTTTAGAGCTGAAAATTATTCCTTAAGTTGATTTCTTAATGGTTACCACCATTGATGAAATTTCCAAGTATTAACAAATTACTTCCATGGGAGATGAGGTCTGACCTTTGAGTTTATCATTCTCCTTCTTGACAGACAGCAGATCGATTATGTTTAGCTCACTGAAATCTCTCTTGATATGTTCTTCTTTGCCACTGGCTTTGGATGGAATGCCTAAAATGCAGTAGGTGCTAAATAATTATTGACTGATTAATTAACTAGAACTAACCTTTTTTTTTTAAGATTTTATTGGAGATTTGGGGGAGGGGAACAGTGTTGGGGAATTTGGAAAGGGGACCAGCCAAATTGTTGTTCTTCAGTCTTAGTTGTGGAGAGCACCAGTTGCCATCTGGCTGCCCATCGGCAGCTCGTGGCCTCTAAGCTCAAGGTGCTGTGTTCAATCTTAGTTGCGGGTGGGCGTAGCCACCATCCCTTGTGGGAGTCGAACCAGCAGCCTTGTTGTTAAGAGCGCACACTCTATCCACTGAGCCATCCGGGTGGCAGCTCAGCTCTAGGTGCCGAGTTCAGTCTTAAGTTGCAAGTGGGCACAGCCCACCATCGAACTTGCAATCTTGTTGTTACACCAGCTGAGCCATCCTGCCACCTATCGGCAGCTCAACAACAGCTCAGCTCAGGTGCAGCATCTCTGGCCTATGTGGGATCCGAACCGGCAGTCCTATTGCTCAGAGCTCACACTCTTAAGCCAACTCTTAACCAACTGAGCCACTCGGCTGGCCCTAGAACTAACCTTTTTGAGCGCATTTACGTATTATCAGTTTTTCAAATGAGGACATAGTTTATAGATGCTTAGATTTTGGAGTAAGATAGATCAGGATTCCATTCTGTCTCTACAACTTACTAGCCATGTGTTCTTGGGCTAATTATTTTTGTCTCCTCTCCTGCAAAATGAGGGTAATATATTGAGGTTATTGAAGATTATATTAGATAAACTATGAAAGGCACTTAACATGATGCCCAGTAGATCTGTGAATAAACAGATCCTCCCCAAATCTCTATGAGCTCTATGAGAGTGGTGTACAGAGGCAAGGAAACTGTCAGAGAAGTTGAGCAAGTTGCAGAGAAAGCAGCAGAACTGGGATCCAATTCCATCTGACTATACCCGCCATTTGAAGAAAATTTCCAAGGCTGTAGGAAACATTAGTGGCATTTTCCACTCCAGTGTTTCCTTACAGGATATACAAGTATGCTCGTGAACTTCAGTTCATTTGTCAGGTTCTGTCTCTCCCAGATCTCTTTAAATTAGCATTAGCATCATTCTTCAGCATTTCACACCCTGTCCAACATGTTTATAATTGGATGGTCTGATAAATGATCCTGCATGAGCCTGCACACTAACATCTTTGACCTTCCTCTGTCATTTCCTATGCAGAATTCCTCTTAATTGCCTCAGATACTGTTTGATGCACCTTTTTTAAAGCAGATATGTATCCACACATCCTCAGTGTCTGAGCTACCACCTGACTAAATTAGCACTTTTAAAATACAGTCTTTCATCATTTTATCCATGTCACTATTAAAACAGGTGCCACCTTTTTTATCTGTTTCTTTTTAATACCTGTCTTTTTAGCTTGGTTGTGAGCTTTTCATATGTGGGAGCAATTTCCTCATCTTTTTATATGTAGCCTCTAGCATGGTGATTGGCATGCAGTTGATGCTCATTAAATACCTAAATCGACATCACTATAGCAGTCTAATATTTATTGTTTCATTATTCTTTATTAAGAACACTAGAGAGTAATTATTTATTTCTATTTTTATGGTCCTATCAATTTTATAATCTGTCACCTAGAAATTTTGTTTCCCCATCTCATAAGGGAAACATTAAGAATTCCCACAAAACTGTTGCCAAAATTGCTTGGAGTTTATGCACACTTCTTTACCAGGTAAAGGAATACTCACAGATTCCCTGTTTTTATGTACAGTCTCAATCATTATAAAACACACTGCTTTGTCAAGAATGCCCCTTTTGGAACTTAGTCTTGAGAGGACAAGGTAAGTAAGTGTAGGTTGGGGGCAAGCAGGGTACAAGTACTTGAGAAGAGAGAGACACAAACTTCCAGTTATAAGTAAGTTCTAGGATATAATGTACAAACAGCATGGTGACTGTAGTTAACAATACTGTATTGTATATTTGAAAGTTGCTCACAGAGTAGATTTTAAAAGTTCTCATCAAAAGGAAAAAATTGTAACTATGTGAGATAATGGACATGAACTAAACTTGTGGTAATCATTTTGCAATACGTACGTATATCAAATCATCATGCTGTACACTTGAAACTAATACAACATTATATGTCAATTATAACTCAATAAAACTGGGGAAAACAAAAAAAGAAGAATGAGACCAAGTCCCCTCGCAGTAGTCTTTGGGAACTATCGTGATGGGCTGTGGATAGACCACCCCACAACTTTTAAAAAAATCTTTTCTGATATTCCTTTTGGGTACAGGATAATTTTGACCCTTTTATCACACTAAAGTCTTCTGTCACTTCTCTGACTGTCCAAAGAATCACTTAATTGTACTTCCTTTATTGTACAATGGCGTTACTAAATATCTTGTTTAAAAAGGAAAATGAAAATATTTTAAGAGTGAATGGAAACATTACAGAAAAAGGTAGAGACCACATGTTAAGTAATTTACAAAAGGGATTTTCCATTTTTTTATGCTAAGCTTTATGATATTGAAGAAATAATGCCTAGGAAAATTGTCCCTGAGTCCTGAAGAGGAAACTATACTAAATTTGCTATAAACTCTAAAGCCTAAACACATATAAACTAAATATCCTAATTAAATAAAATTTAGAACAAAATTTATGACGCTTACTTTTTTCTGGTGATTGAGAATTAAAAATAAAAGACAAATTTCCTATACGAACATCAAAATGACCCAGCTATTGTAGGACTCAATATATTTAAATGGCTTCCCCAATAGCCTCAAACTGTACAGATTAAAGATTCCTTTGAGTCTCCTGGATTGTAGCCTCCACAAAGGCAGGGAAGTTTGTCTTGTTCACCACTATGCCTGGCATGTGGCACTCATGTGACTGCATGGATCAAATGCAAATAGCATTGTCCCTCCCATTCCCTACCATACACATTTTAATCCTTTAGTAGAAATTCCCGTGAATCAGATTACATTGTGAATATATGAAATTAATGGGAAAAATGGATATGAGTTAAAGTTTTTTGTTTGTCTGTTTTAAACTATCTCTTGAATGTGGGTGCTTCATAAATGTGGCAGAGTCAGGTTCTGTACCCTTTCACATATTTGTCCTACCCCATCCTCCCCCAGCGCTGTGGAACAATCAAGTCTACTGTTCTCTTTCTCCTTCATCCCATCAGTCTCTCCCCAGCCTTACTCCTGGAAAATAGAAGGTCTTCATGTATAAAAATGTATCAAAACTATCCTAGGAGACAGATCAATATTAGCAAAAGAATAGTTGGTTTATTTTGTAAATGTTCCATTCTGAAAATTTAAAGATTTGGGGTACATGGACATTTTTAGAGATAAATGAGCTTTGTCTACCTTTGTCCACAGCAGGGCAGAGCTTAGGTGGGAAGAAGAAGAAAGAAAAAAAAAGGAAAAAAAAGGTGAGAGACAGACAAGAAGGCTTCCAATGCCCACAAGAAGTGACACTAGCTCTAAGAAATGATGCTATGGGGACATATAAGAACTCTTTGCACTATTCTGGACTCTGTGTATTTCTAAGTAGCTGCATACAATATTAGGTCCATTCTAGGACCAATATATATAAGCCGCACAATTTCACCATGTAACTTTATGGGCCAGGGTGTTGTTACTTACCCACAACAGCTAATAAAAAAAAAAATGATTTGAACTTAGGGTCTGTCTGAATTACAACGCTGCATTATTTTCTCTATATCTTGCTGAAAGTTTTATTTAAAAGATGGGAGAAGGGCAGACGCCCAAAAATAAGGGCCAAAAGGAGAGTGGTAAAACAAGTTAGAGCTAATTTGAGCTTTTCCAAAATGAGCAGATCTGGGTAGAGTTCAAAGTTAGAGTTGTCTGAGATGGGAGAGGGGAGATTGGTAGGGAGCTGAAGATCAGAATGAAAGACTAGTACTCTAAGAGAGGGCAGATAACACAAAGTTGAAAAGATCTTCAAGGCAAATTGTTTTTGAACTTTTCTCCGAGGTTAGAGCTGTCCCTCATCTACCCTGTTCCAAGTCCAATAGAAACACTCTCAAGTAACTACACTAATGCAGCCCCACCCACTCCAGCTCCTCTCAGCTCCCCGCATTGACTCTGCCTAAGGAAAGAGTTCCAGCAAGATAATTGTAACTTCCTCCTAAACAGCAGTGGTGATTTTATACAGATGTGTTGAAAGAAACCCTTTAGGGTAGTAAAGAAATCAGCAGTTAAATTAGCTTGTGATTACACAAATAACCCCTCCATGTGAGGCATTGCTCCCAAAAGCAGACATTATTTTAGACTTGCAGAATGCCTGTTCCAAAAAGCAAGTTTGAGTTGTCCTATTTCAACTGTATTTAATTCATGTCTTCCAACATAAGATGTTTACAGAGTAGTGGCAATCAAAGGGCAATAAAAAAAAATCTACTGATCATGGTGAACATGACATGTCAAGCAGAGAGATGTGTACTCAATCGAAACAGAAGCTACTCCCCTCAATAATGTTGTAAAGATCATGTAAGGTGCCAGATGGGCACTGGATTTTTAGGAAGAACACTTCATAGACTGTGTAGATGCCTGACCACTGCACTATATACCTGAAGCTGAAGTAGAATAATATTGAATGCCAACTATAATTAAATACACACACACACACACACACACACACACACACACACACATGCATGTGCATATATACCGTCATGGGATATGGAGTACAACATAGGGAATATAGTCAATGGAATTGTAATAGCTATATTCGAAGACAGAGGGGTAGTAGATTGGGGGTGTTATCACTTTGTGAAGGGTGTAAGTGTCTAACTACTATATTGTTTTGCACACCTAAAACTAACTAAATAAATAAGAAGCTACTCCCCCAAAGAGATGGTTTCATTTGGGGTTTTTCTACCCTTCTAGAAAACGAAGTTTAAGCCCAGAAGAGGAGAGATTCAGTATTAACTAACAGACCTCAGATACCCCCTTTTCAGAGGTCCTTCTCTCATATTTAATTGGAATTTCCAAAGTCTGGGCTGTCTTCTTAGTATCATCATTTATTTTAAAATATTTACTGAATAACTGAAGAGTGAGATCAACATATTGAGGCACTGGCAAATAAAATAACCAAGATGACAAGAGTAAGAGTCATTCAATAACTCAAAATCACCATTAAAATAAAGCCTAAAGCCTAACTAAGAGTAGTTTATGAATGGTTTTTGCTCAGCAGGTTATGATATCGACTGATTTCCTCATGAGTAGTAGTTCATTAAGCACCCATTAATTACAGATTTCCACCAATTACCAGCCCTTTATTACTAAGTCTTTGCCATATATATATATATATATATATATATATATATATATATATATAAATGGCACCATTTTGTACTGAGCTAATGGACCCATGTGACATTAATAAAAATGTTTGAATGAATCCATTTATTTAGGATAACTTCAAGAAAAAGGAAAAAATAAAAAAGAAGAAAAAACATGTATCAAACTTATATTCCTCAAGGGCAAAAACACTAAAGTAAAAACAAAATGTGATTTTTGATTATCTGAAGGAAAGACTTCTGTCTTCTCCATTATAGTATTTCATAGTTCCTGGAATCTACTTATGTATATTTTTCACTGCATCTCATGTTTGTTGTTGATTAAATATAGAATGAACAATAATGGCTCTTGTAATAATGATCATAACCTTTGAATAACAAGGAAGTTAAAAGTCAGCAGAGGTTTTGTTAGATAATATCATTATAATCCAAACAGGCATTTCTTCCTTTAAGTCACCATGTGCTGATGGTTCTTGCAAAATAAAGCATTACCTGCTAGTCTTTACGAGGCTATATTAAATGTTCTCGTATGAACAGTCTAAATAAAATCTAGCTTTGTGATGAAATAGTTCATTGTTGGTATCTGAAATCATATAAGTGGACGCAATCCCAGAAAGATTGTTCAGAACAAGAAAAGACAAGAGTGAGGCAAACTGGATCTAATAGAAATTAAAGTGGCGCTAATCTGATAGCCCAGGTGACATAAGCAAAATTGTTTCTACTGTCTCCATTTCTTTGGGGTAACCCCCTAAACTTGAAAATTCTCAAACTCTCATCCACTAAAAAAAAATAATAATAAAATTAAAAAAAATGTGTGGTCATTTTGACCTCTCATAGCAGAATTTAAAGTAAAGCAATGATATCTATCTATAAAATCTATAGATAGAAATATCTACCTGTAAAAGAAGTTTCTACAATGCTGCATAGGCACTTTGGATTAAAAAAAAAATACATCCATTCCTTACTCTTTCTTTTCTCTTTAAATACAAAACTCATGATTCTGCCATAAACTCTCCCCTTTTCCCAGGATCAATGCTTTCTACTTTTCATCCACTTCTTATCAATCCTTAAACAGACTAAATCCAATGACTAAAACAGCCAAAGAGGGGGGAAAAGTAATTCAGGGGAGAAAGATTTCACAAAGTGTCATTTTTACAGAGTGCTAAGTCTTCCTTATATATAAGGCAAGGGTCTCTTCTATTCACTCTATTTGGGAACAAACTCAAAATTTCTGGATTTTTTTTCTGTCTTTTCATTCTTTTTTCTGGAGAGAACCCAGGTAAAATTAATTTGCACAATGATAGAGCAAAAATCACAGTCCTGAGCCTCCAATAAGACCAAGTCCTGCTTTTGTCACTTTCTTATACCATGTAATTTTTCTGTAACCTATACAATATGTCTCAAGAACTAAGATCTGCTGTCTTAATTTGTACACACCTACGTGAAATCTATCCTGTGTGACTCTAACAACATAAAAATATGAGCGTGACTAGGAGAGAAGGTGGTCAGTTCCATCCAGGGGACAGATAGAGGATGAATGATTGGACTGAACGCCCTCTAAGCATCCTGTCCAGCTCTATGCGGCTGTATTCAGAGCACAGAGCAACACTGTACCACGCGCTGCACACAGAGCCTCCACCTCCAACACAAAAAAAGCCTCCCAGCCTCCAAAGTCCCTTAGCCCAGCTACACTGACTGACTCACAAACTGCTTCTGATCTGTTAGGATTTATCTTCTAGGTTCCAGAGACAGACGGTTGACAAGGCGGGGCACGAATAATAGCTCAGCAAACACAACTCAGATAACAAACCTATCCTCATGAAATAGCCAGTTTGAACAGCTCAGCAATTATAGCAAATGTCCAAAGAAATTCTCCTCAGAAATTATTTAAGGCACTATGTCTTTAAACTTCAGGAAGCCCAAGATTACTTTTCGCAATGACACAATGCCCTGCTTTCCACCAGTGTATGCATCACCGTGTTTATAACTCACATCAAAAGGAAAATCAGTTCTTGTGAATTTCTACTTTATTAAAATATGCTGATACTTCCCTTATGGAAAGTGATTATAGAGAAGCTGTTAAGCCCCTAATATATATTATGATAAATACCTTCCAAGACATTTATGGTCTCCAAATCCAAGTGTGAATAGCTTTTACAACATATAATTTCCTCTTTGGAAAAGTAGTAAATTATAACTGCACAATTTAAGTGACTCAAAGCCTTAATGATTCTATAAAAAGATTAGAGTACTATATAAAGCTTTTAAAGTAAATTCTGCCACCAAATAATTTCTAGTCTACATTACATTATTTCATTGCTGTGGTAACATTAACCATAAACTTAAGCTTATCTTTCAATATCTAAAAAATTTGACAAAGTTGTGATGACGAATATGTAGCTTGGCCTTATTATCAAATAACTCATTTAGGGACAGTGAGTTAGCTGCCTAGTTTAGAGAAGCTACACACTCAAATAGAAGCTCTCTCTGCACAATGCACTGAATAAGGTAATGGCCTTTTTTTCTTCCCTCTGAATTTTCATGTCAGTAGGTTAACATATTTATATATAACAGGTACTATTTTGGGAGCATCTACTCTGTGTCATGCACCTCAGTGAATTTCAAATGTTCATTCGTGAATACAAGACTATTTGTGAGAGCTCACTGTCAAAGACTCCCAGGCCCCACCCACGAATCTGACTTGGTAGATATGCCAGGAGTATCCCAAAAGCCCCTAGATAATTCTAATGCAGCATACTTGCAGAAATCCTGGCAATTATGATGAAAAATCGGTATAAAGTGGTTTTAAAAGCATACGGGTGCTTCCAATCTTAGGCAGACAGAGGCCAAATGTAAGATTGATAGTAACAGTATACTGACTCACAGTTGTTTGAAATCTTGGCTCCTTTGACCTGCAGGCAGGGACTCAACCTGGAGAACTCAGGCTTGGGATGAGATTCAGTTTTGAGAAAAAGGTCTTAGGAAATCACTGTCTTCTCTGTTCTCGACAACGGGTGAACTTGACATGAACCCTCTTTTGTCTGGAGAGAGGAGCTGAGAGTGGAGACAGGCAGCCTCTGATATATAGCATTTGATACTTTTCACTCTGTGGGTCAATGACCACAACTGCTGCGGCAGCATTTTCAGGGACTGAGAAGGCAAGTGAGAAAGTGATTTCGGAGACAGCACGCTTGGCTCACCTTGCATTACTGACCTGGAGACTGGGGCTCCAGAACCAAGGGCAACAGGCCTGGCAGCGTCCACAGAAGCACAGCAGCAGCAGTTGGGGCCACAGACCGAGGAGAGTCTGATACTCCACGGCCTATCTGGAGCGAGCAAAAACTGCCGAGTCAGAGTCAAAGTTTTCTGCTCTTCTAATTAATCAAAACTAAATGTCAAATTACAAATGGGGACCAACCTTGTGGTCTGTGCATGAGGACAAACTTCTTTGTCCCCAGAATCCTTCCTACTCAGAACTTGGGGGGCTGAAGAGGAAGTTGGCAATGTCTGTCTTGAAATCACATTATTTGAGGCATTCTGTGCCTCATTAATAAAACCATGCAGCAAGATCTTCCACTGTCATCACTAATGCTATGAAGGCTCATCAATGTTAAGGGCATTTGAAAAATAACACTAGCAACCAATGTTTTGAAGCTATTGGAGTGAAAAATGAAAAATTAGACAACGTGGAAAACACTTAACAGAGGGTATGCAAACCCATTTACCTCCAAGCAATCTTGTTTGCAGGGTTACGTGTTTCACAAGCTAAGCCTGTGTTTCATTAAAATCACTCTTTCTTGAACTTCTGCAGTCAAAGGTACATCGGTGATCCATCTCATCCTCCGTGACCTGTGGTGGCCCAGCACTGTCCTCATCCCTGTCCACAGAACCCACCACCACCATCCGTCTTGCTGCAGCGGGAGTCCTGCCACACCACGCATCCCTCCGTTCTGTTGGGTGAAGTGCTGACTCCTAATGCCAGGTGAAAAGCATCTCCACAGGCTAACAGATGGAGGAGAGCTCTTTCCACTCCTATGGAGAGCCTCATCGCCCCAGCGTGCCGCCAAGCCTGGCGGTGCTGCAGGCCTCGCCCCTTGGATCTGTAATTTAACTAACAGAGAGCTAGTCAAAAAAACAACAACAAAATAACAGAAAGCTTTCAACTGGGATTTCAAGCACTGAAATTGCTATATTCCCTGGCAAGTTTAATGCTCCAAATGTATCTCATCAGCGTCAGTCCTGCCCAAGAGAGAACAAACAGGAGAAGGGCGGGGGGATACTGAGAGACATTTTCCTTTCCTTTGAAATAAAACTATGCTGAAGATCTACTTATTTAACAAACAGCTGCTGAGCATGTACTATGTTGGGGGTGGGGGGTGGGGAGGGAAACACGGTCTGTCTTTATGTGATAAGCACAGAATACATAAATACATTGTTATGCATGGTGATAAGGGCCTCTGATGATAAAAAGGGTATACTGTTATAAGTAATAAATCCAGCCTACTCAGATTGGGTGAAGAATGGCCTCTCTGTGGAGGAGCCATTTAGGTTAAGACCTGCTGAGTAATAAACCATAGAGAGTGAGGGAAAGAATATTCCCAGCCAAGCAAATGGCATGTGGCAAAGCTTAAGTGGGGAAGAGCATGGTACATTTAGGAAATTGAAATAAAAGGCCAGCATGGCTGGCACATAATGTGCAAGTAGGGAGAGAGGCAGGGGCTGCGCTGGGTGAGTTGGGAAAGAGTCAGATTGTTAGGGCTTACAGGACTTTGGGTTTAATTCGATCCCCCATGGGAGCCACTGTAAAATTTTAAGAAGAGGAATAACCTCAGCTGCATTTCCAAAAGGCCAAGTGGCTGACTGTGCCAAGGAAGCAGGGAGAGAAATGCTGAAGGCAGATAAATATGGCGAATAAGGTGATGTGACAGAAATGGAAAGAGAGAGAGAGACAGGTAAAACAGACAGACGACACACAGAGAAATGTAATTAAAAACAAACTCTTCCCAAGCCAGAAAACTTCTACATAAATGTGGTAGAGAAAGAAAATGCTTTCGTTATTGAATACACATTAAACCAGACTGTGGTGCACATCATAGGGAATCTGCTAAGACGTTGCACAGACAGAAAGAAATCTCACCCTTTTATACAGTGAAGCAGATAAAGTCTATTCCTTGTGTGTTCTTAAGATTAACAATGACTAGTCCTTGCGTAAGAGGCCTTGGCAGCATCACTTATTACACATAGTTGATCCTAGATTCATTTGGTAACTGGGATAGCCATCTGTGCTTGTTAACTGGCCTTATCCAAAGGAAAAATAAACTTCTTATATCATTAGAAAGGACATAGTTTTTCAATTTGCAGTGAGTCACTGCCAAGTTAGACACCTACTCTCCAGGAGACTTGGAGATAAGGGTGCTATATCTCCCTTGATGTTTATATTTCAAAGAGATAGCTCCCACCTCTTTGAGATAAGACATTCTTGAGTCATAAAGCTGTGAAGAGGCTATTTAGCTTTTAGAAAGATTTTTATACATTTCAAAGAGACAGAGACAGAACAAGTTTTCTTTCTAAAGTAAATGCTCTAAGGAAGGAGGCGGTTAGGTTCTTCCCTTATTTTCAACAGACAGAATTAATCTCTTATTTTTAAATTGTATTTCCCCATAAGATAGATGGATGATGGATGGATGGAAAGATAGATACATAAACAGACAGATATAGATAGATAGATTTGAGATTAATGTATATTGGATTCTGTGTGAGGGTTGAAGAGGGAAGAGGAACTAAGATAACTGACCCAGAGTTTGAGCAATTATGTCAGCCATACTGAAAAGAAAAAGGCTGTTTCTAACAGACATGAAATGCATGTCTGCAATTTGAAGTGGGTGTCCCACGTGATGAACACTGTATTAAGTATATGCAGCATTTCCAGGGAACTAATTTCACAAGGTTGTCCCCCAATAGCATTCAATAACAAAGAATAGCAGTACTCAGCTCAGCGGTTATGCAGCCAATCCTCCCCTCTTCCCTTCCCCCCACAACCTCCCACACACACACCCTCCCCAGCAGAGCAGTCATGCATTTGCAGAGGGATTTGGGCACATCCAAGGATCTACTGCTAAACAGATAAAGGACTTGTTCCAGTTATTAAGCGATTTCTTCTCAGCACAAACCCACTCCTCTGTACTCCGCTTCATGACGCTGGGCTGCTACTCGGCCAGCCCCGCTGCTTCCTTGGCCGTAGGCTGCCGTTAGGCTCTGCTGTGGAGCACTGGAGGAGCCTGGGCAGCTGGACGAGGAAGAACGGACATGTTCTTCCTTTCTTTGCCTCTTGTTCCTCTCAAGTTGCCTCAGCGATGGCCCTTCCCCCTGGCAGGGGCGGTTAATTCCAACCTCCAGCTTCTCCTCCACCTCCGGAAACAGTCCCGCTATGCCTCTAGCAAGGCTCCCGCAGCAGCCGGAGAGAGACCCTGCTCAGAGGCCGAGGCCCTGGTAGTCAGTCCACCGCTGATCTTCCAGATTCGGACAGCCCAAGCCCTTTCCTTACTCCCCCAGCCCAAGGGGTGGTAGCTGCTGGCTTCAAATATTACCTGTGCAGCCTCAGTCTCCTCTTTGCTCTATCAGTTGTCTAACACTTAACCAATGCTCTACCTTCGCTCCTGTCAAAATCCCGACTATGGATTCTGTTTCCCTGATTGATGCAGGACACGAGTGGACACTCTTGTAATCACAGAAGTGATGGCGTGTCCTGTTACTCTGTCTTTAGAGTTTGGCTGTAATGATCTCATCTTGGAAAAAGAAGTACTCCAACAAAATGTATTTTAAAATAAGAGTATAATTTTCTAAATAGTAAAATGTGAGTTTATTACTATCGCCTTATTTTGTATTTCTTTAAATACATTTAGAAGCCATAATCCAATGACAATGAAAGTTTGCTTCTGAGTCAGCAGACTTTGGGGAGATGAACCAGTGAGATGCAGTCCCCCACTTCCAAAGGCAGGGTCGTGGGAAAAGCATTATCAGAGGCCAAAGCTTAGAGCCAGGAAGAATTATATGCCCACACTACCCATCAGATGAAGCTTTAGATACTGACTCTGTATCTTGGCCCTCCCTAGGGCAATCTACTGAGATGAAAGCTTGCGAACAGAAATGCCAACTTTCAGCAGGAGTGGCTACCACCCATTCCATCTCCAGCCACAATGATTGAGACTCCCCAATGTGATACAGGAGAAACCAGAGAGAGAATGCCACAGTTCCCTTTTAGGACCAAAAGGGGCCTGACCCTTTGAGTGCTGTGAGTGCTTCCT
Organism: Hipposideros armiger; assembly: GCF_001890085.2. Lineage (NCBI taxonomy): Eukaryota > Metazoa > Chordata > Mammalia > Chiroptera > Hipposideridae > Hipposideros > Hipposideros armiger. The sequence goes on along the minus strand of NW_017732125.1, from coordinate 93,276 downwards.
TGATTGACTCCTTTGGGTGGGTGGGAGTGGTTTAGGATAATGTGTTTCTCTAGGAAAGATGGTTTTACCTTTCCTTGAACTCAGCCTCAGCTCTAATGACAGCAATTATAATAGTAAAAATATCAGTTAACATTTAGTTACTGCTTATTATGCTCAAACTACCACATAAATTAGCTCATTTAATCCTTCTTACAATGCAATGAGGCAAGGAACCCATTTCACAGATGAGGAAAATGAGGCATTGAGCGGTTAAATAGTTAATGCACAGCCAGAATTTCAAATCAGGTCCACTGCTGGTAGAGCTTGTCTGAGGCTCTTAAGCTGACATGGCCTCAGCAGACAGGTTTCCTCCTGCCTGGGGATTTCTGTAGATCCTGTTCTCCAGGTGCCCCATTAAGCTATAGACTCTGTGTTCCCCTGTCTCCCCTGGAAGAATGAAAAGCCAACATGAACAGAAACTGTGTCTTGTTCACTGTGGTCTCCCTAAGCCTAGAACTACACTTGGCACAAAGCAGATAACTCAATAAATATTTGATGACTGAATTAATTACACATTTTAAAAATATTGTGTCCATAGTATTTATCTCAGCATTTTAAGTGTTTTATTATTCCTCCACATAATATAACTATAGCTAACTTACACTTCAAAGAATAATTTAGAACTATATGGTGTTCGAGTTCTCTATCAAGGAAGGAGAAATACACTATAGAAAGCTAAACAAGATTTAAAAATTATGTTTATATATTATCTGTTATGTACCATCTAGAGACTCATGCCTTTGGCTTTCTTCCAGATATTTTCCCAGTGAAGATATAGTAAGAATCTAAGCATATTATTACCACTGTTTACAATGTAGAGAATGTAAGATATGGAGAAGCCACTTTGCAAACTCCTCAGGGTTAGTTTGTGTCTGAACAGAGCAAGAAAGGCTGGGTGTGGTGGCAACAGCCTAGAGTTCGGAGGCTGACTGCCTTGGTTAAAATCCTGGCTTTCTTCTCCCTACTACCTGTGTGCCCTCAGTTACTAAACCCTCAGTTCCTCCTTTACAATAATAGGATCTATCTCATAAGATTGTTGATTAAATGAGTTAACATATGTAAAGCTATTAAAACAATGACTAGTTCATAACCAATGCTTATTATTATTTTTAACTAGAAAAGGTAATAAAATAGCTCATTTGCATCTAATACAAATATCATTACGGTACTTTGTGGCTACAGTATAAAGAGATATGTTTTGGAATTTAACCAACACTTGAGTAATTTAGCAGTTGTGCAACTCGTGATAGTTTCTTAAGCTCTCTGCACCCTCTGTTGTCTTCATCTATAATTTTATATATATGACAATTCTTACTTTGAAGCAAAATTGGGAGTCCCAGAAATAAAGTACGCAAACAACAAGCCTAGATTTTAGGAGGTACTGAATAAACAGCCACTATCATTAGCAAAAATGAACTCTCAGCTGCCGAAGAGAACATGTGGGCCCTCAAAAGTCAGATTTGGTCACTGGACACAGTGACATGGCCAGGGCAGAAGCTTAGGTCTGAGCTAGATTGTGGACTGGGCAGGACAGTCAACACACAGCGCAGTGAAAGCCATGAAAAGGGGGTGTGTGAATGAGAAGGGCAGAAACCCTCAAATCAATGCCCCTACCACCAAAACACTAATGGTAAGCTAGAGCTAAGGAACAGAATCCTGCAAAGCAGACTAACAGGGAGACATGTGATAGCAACTGAAGGGTAGAGAAGACAGGGGTTCAGAAGGAAGGAGTGGTTAATGGTGGCCAATGCGCCCTCAAGAGGTGAAGGAGGAAAAGCCTTGGTGAGAATCCCTTGAGTTTTGCAGCATGTAGGTGGCAGTGACCTTAGGGAAACAGGTCCCAGTCAGGGCTGGCTACATAATTTGCCAGGCTCAATACAAAGTGAATGTGCAGACCAGCCAGACTCAGGCAAGTCAATCTCCCCTTTCCATGGCCCAGCCCTCAGTGGACCAGCAATCGCCATGGAACTGCAATCTCCATGCGTTAGGTACCGGGATGGGGGTTAGCAAGAGGCC
>NW_017732125.1:88079-89556 GCF_001890085.2 Hipposideros armiger | reverse complement strand
AGCGAAACTAAAATTTATCACTGCTGTGAGCTGCTCCTTAGTTTGTCATCTGAGCTTGCTTATATATTAAAAACAAAAATTTTAAAAATGAATAGAAATGAAGTTAATTATTTGTATAAGCAAGTAATTACTTAGTAATAATAGTAACAAAGTATTTATAAAAGCTTGTTTCTTTATTTCAAGTAGTAAAAACGTAACAGATTTTTGTTACACCTACATTTCTGCCTGTTCCACTTATACAAATGGAAAACCTGGAAATATATCTAAAAATGTCTGCACAATGTTACATATATGTATATATATATATGCATATACACAATAATATATGTATACACAAAAGTGTACATGCATATATACATACTTATGCATGTAGTAATAGAATAGAATAGAGATATAGTTAGGTTTCTAAGAGTAAATCCTGTTTATTATTGCCATAAAGTGACTCTATAATGATTAATAAAGCTATAAAACCAAATGCATTTCAAGGAAAAATTTAATTAAGTACTACTACTATATTGGAATGTCCTTTATGTGTATGGTGTGTTAACAGTGTGGGGAATATGTATGCCCTTAAGCTATTCTGTAATTTATGCCAGAAACCACACTGTTGTTTTTGAAAAAGCCCGTATAAAGTCTGAATTCTACACACTTATTTTGTATATGAAAGAACAGAAGAGCTTGCCAACTTGCAAATTTTCTATGCATGCACTTAATTTCTTCCCAAATGCCCAATTTACTAGTCATTCCGTCTCAGCATCAGGGAAAGGACTTGAAGAAGCACAGGTGGAGTGAAACAAGGGCTGCACCTTAGCCAGGAAAATCCTCCTCACCAGCAGTACGGACAACACAGAACTCAGAAACAGAAAAACCTTCAATCAGCGCTGGGAAGAGAAAGTAAAACAAAGTGGCAAAGGAGCCTAAAATAGCCTCCTCGGTGAATAGCCAGAAGTCTTAGGATTTTTTCCCCTCATTTTCCCAGTTCTGCTCTACCAAAGCCAAATAAACTTAATATCATACTTTGATTTCTTCTTAAACCATTATCTTAAAGCTAGGTGAATTTAAATGAGCATCAATTATCTATCCAAGGCTGACTCTTATTCAAAGGAGGGAAAAGCCATGAGCAAATGCTGGAATTGTGTTCAAGTTACACATCCAAGTAATTGCTACATTTCTAACAGCTACAGAAAAGCTTGTTATATTGATTATAGCTGTTAGTAAATGAAAATATATGTACACTTCACAAATATGTTAGGAATTTCACAAGTCTTAAATTTCAGAGAGTAATGTCAAATAATCTATTTACTAATTAGCATTTTAAAATTTATTTGCATTTTCTTGCTACTGGCAAACAAATATGATCCTTTAGTTTTACATATATAGCAAGAAAATATTTAAATACACTTAAATTTCTACATGCATAGTTGTGTCTATATTTGACTTATAATTTATGACTCCAACACAGACTCACAACAGTTTT
>NW_017732125.1:84481-86614 GCF_001890085.2 Hipposideros armiger | reverse complement strand
GCAACATAATCTGCATTGAACATGGATTGGATGTTTTCTAACAAAACAATAAGTATATTCTGATCTGAGTGCTCACAATCCATATTAATACCGAAAGATTGCTCTGGCTAGGAGATATGATGTGGTCCACGGATCTTAGGTAAAAATGGAATCTGAAAGAGCTGAATTCCCATTCTATCTAGATGACTTAGCTGTATGCATTTGAATCACTCACACAATGGGAAACATTTTGTCTATCAATTCCTTTGTTTAAAGGGGAGTTATGTGTCTATTTGAAAAATCATGGCCAGCTTATATAAAATCTGTTAAACATGTTACATTAAATCAAAATTATTCATACATTGAGTTTTAATATTTGGAAATCATTCTTTATCAAAGATTCTGGCTATTATTTATAGAGTAATTCAACTTGGAACATGTCCACTCTGGCATAATTTGGAAGAAATAATTAAGCTTGATTAGTTTTAGCAACAATACTCTTAAATATATTTTTGAAGCATTACTTTTAAAACTATATTGAATGTGAGAGAAAAAAAATCTTATCCTCATTTCCGTAAAATGAACATAATTGTTTTCTATTCCAATTTTTAAATTAAGTTAAAAAATTACAGCTAAAGTTCATGTTATAATTGATATACTCTACATATGGCTGCAATATAGAACCTCTTATAAGTATGTCCATATATTATTTCCCATTAAACTGTCAGCTCTTCAAAATCAGGAACCAATTTTGTTTAACTTCATATCCTCATGGCATGGCAGAATACCTTGCCCATAGTATATGTTCAATAAATGTGTATGGAATGAATAAGTGAATTAATGAGTGGTCCTTATGAGCAAACACTCCCAGGGTTTGTTTCCACATCCTAGAGCAATCCCACAATAGGCAAGGAAAGGATATCTGAGAATCAGGACTCTTCTTGAACCTGTGTCCTTTGTGATGTGCAAAATGCACAGGCATGAATATCAATAGTTTTCAAACAAAGCTGATCATCAAAATCACATTATGAGCTTTTAAAAATGTTTTCTCTTTTAAATACAATGAGATTCTAAATCAATAGATCCGATATGTGGTCCCAGAATTGGCTTTATCAAGTTTAATAACCACAGCTCCTGTGTGATGTGATGGCAGGGCCAGTGAGAAGAACATCTTAGCACCAATATGATATCTAAATATCATGCAGCTTCTCCCAGATACTGCATTTCCAGGTAATCTACCATTAGAGGTATTAATAGTATTTCCTCTCTTTGAGATGCAAAGGTTTCACTCTATGGAAAGGATGCATATGAAATCATTAAAAAGTTAATGTGAATTACCTTAGTAGATAACTTTATGTTAAAGAGGTCTGGATAGCAGGTAAGGTGACAAACAATAGGGCTACAAAGGAAACCCAAAGAGAAGATAAAAGGATATCAGAAATAAATGTGGAAAAGATGACAATTTTCCAGAGACCAGGATGGCCCTGATTTTTTTCTCTACAAGGCTTAAAACTGAATAATGATCATCTAAAAAGAATAGCTTGACCAAACCAGTGGAGACTCCTGATCTGATTTGCTCCACCTTACCCTACTAAAATATTGGTTTAAGTATTATGTGCTATTTACAAATTGACCAAAGTATAATAGAGGGAGATGGAAGCTGCAAATGTTGGTTATCCTGTCTCATCACAGAGATCTGAGTTTCATTCACCACGCTTAGTTAGAGAAGAATGCCAGTTCAAAGCTGCATCAGTCACGCTGAGGAAAAAGCTAATATTCATTCAAACTGAGAAGATACATCAAGAAGAAAGAATGATAAACACTGCTTTATTAGGATTCTGTTTAAGATTAATTTCTTCATCAGTGATGCATTGTTTTCTCTCCTGATTCTTAGGTTATCGCAATAAACATCTGACAATTTTTCATTCAGTAATAACAAGATATAATGCCTGAAACTGCTTCTCCTAAAGCATTGTTTACACTTGAAATTGTACAAAAGCAGTTCTCATTAGCCCCCCCGTTCTTGGTAGAAGAAGCTATTCCAGAGATGATGAGCTCCTGATGACACCCCTAGGGGCACTTTACCTTTTGTGTGTGTGGTTTCCCATTTGCAAACTGATAATAAAAATACATTCACTTTAAAATAATTGCTTT
>NW_017732125.1:80596-82491 GCF_001890085.2 Hipposideros armiger | reverse complement strand
CACACACATCATCCTCTCTGTACCTTGCTGGATTGGCTGATGCCATCACCATCTTCTTGAAGACTCAGACTCCAAACACACCAAATGAGTTCCTGTGTCCTTTCATAAACTCTCTGAATCTAATTTTATCCTTTCTGCTCAAGTCCATCTCCCATTCTCTCTCTCATCTGAGCTATACTAACAACTTTGTTTCTAATCACTGCCCTTCTGGTTCATCCTGTGCTTTGCTGCCACCGGTTGTGTTCTTAAAACAATAGTTTGTAAATTCCTTGCTCAAAATTATTACATGGTTTCCTAAAATAAAGTACAATCTTCTCAATCTGGAGTTCAAAGCCTTCTACAATACAGACTCAGTCTTCTTAACAACTGTTTGCCACTAGACACACATTGGATGGACACACACACACACACACACACACACACACACACACACACACACACACCGTATTCCTCTCCTTCCTTCAACCTACACTTCACTATGTGTGGCTTTTAAGTTATCTCAGCTAGAAGTTTCCTCTCCTCTTCACCCCTCTTCATTCCTTAATGTCCAGTTCAAATGCTATTTTTTCCTCACATTCGCTATTCAAATAAATCTCTTTCCTGCATTTCCACTGTACTTTACTTCTATTTTGATACTGAGCACAATTTTCCCTACACTATATATGGGTGCATCCATATATATTATATATGCATTTTTGAGTTTCTTAAAAGTTGGGGACTATGCCATAGTGATCTTGATCATAGAAGGTTCTTTAAAAATAGTGTTTATTAATTTCTATTTCAGTATGGTTATCAGGCAATGATATTTTCCAAATAAGAAAGATGAGATAAGAATTGCATTTTAATTTGTTGATCGTTTTACTAATTCACTTATAAAACAAGAATTGAATTGCAAGGTGGGAAAACGTTAGATTAACGCAACTGTAGGGATATCAAGAACATAGGAAAAAAGACAGGAGCCTAATTACGTGGGCGGAGAAGTATTTGTGGAAAAACTCTTTCACTAAAATATAAATGAGTTCAGCTATTCTTTCTTTCCATGTAAGATGGAAAAAATATATATATCTATTTAAAATTAGTTTGCACCAGAGTCTCCTGACCACTTCTGCTTTTTCAACAATGTTGCTAGCAAAGAGTATGTCACAATCAAGGATAGAATGTGTCTAGAACTTTACTGCCCTTCTGGTTCATCCTGTGCTTTGCTGCCACCACTTCTAGAAGTCAATTTGAAAGATAATTATTTCTCCAATTTCTTAAAATCATGTGTCTTTAATTATTAATGGTTCTTAATAGATTAAGCCAGGTTTGGCGTCTAATATATGTTTAAATATTACTCAGTCTTCAATTCACAGCCAGAAAGCAAAGTTCAGTAAATCTTTTCATGTTTAACCTCTCTGGATTAAGGCATAAAGTTTAACTGAACTAAAAATAGAATTTTCTAGAATAAGAAAGTTATAAACAGATAGATAATGATTAATTCACTAATTTTGGAGAATTTGGTCTTTATTCAAAGCATGTTTCTTGTCTATGATTAAAAGGGGCAATTTTATTCATTTCATTTCAAAAATGAAAATCATGCAGTTATAAGAAAAGCAGGGGAAAAAAAATCTCTAACCATTGTTACCACAAAATAAATACCACATCCGACCTTAAAACAGCTTTAGAATTTTAAGAACCTGAGTTACTTGCTTAAGATCAAAGAGCAAATTCAATGTATCTGTTACTATAACTTAGAATCTAAATGTTCTTGCTATTATGACAAATGTAGGCCTCATCTTTTTGGAGAGTGTATAGTCTAGATTTTTCTTTTTGGTTGGCAGGGGAGGCTGCAATTAGGCTCAATTGCATGAATGTGTCTCTTATGGAGCTATGGTTGAATGTATAGTTCCTTCACC
>NW_017732125.1:73314-76581 GCF_001890085.2 Hipposideros armiger | reverse complement strand
AGTGGCTGCCTTTAAAACCATATTAAATTCAATTTAAAGGATCTAAAGATAGACACTAAGTGGCAGACACTAAAAAGTCACCTCATTATTTGAATAGAGTGTGAAATTTCAGGATGATTGAGTGACAAGAATCTACTGGGTTGTAGGAAAAGTCATGATGCATTTTTGCAACAAAAAACAAAAAATATGTCATGACTTTTCTGACAACCCAATAATACTCCACTGCATTTAAAGAAATCGTGTCATCTAGAGGGAAGAGCATTGAGGTTGAGGCCTAAGTCCTTGCCCTGATCTATAGCTGCCACTTAGCCACACTGTGTACGTTGTTGCCAGGATATTCAAGAAGTAACTATTTGGATTGATAATAAGTAAAATCAATTAGATTTTTATTCAAAAATCCATTGTCTATACTTTTTCACCAACCAATCTTCAATCTTCAATACTCTCACCAGTTCTCCTGTCTCTTGTTGATAATAAATCTAATACTCACTTTTCAGTCCTTTTCCTCTTCTTTCTGGATCATTTGACCAAATTAACAACTCCTTCCTTTTATAACCTCACCCATAATAAACTCTGGCATGTTCTCCCACCTCTTGCCTTTCACACCAGAGCCAAGTTGCCTGTTTTTTTTCTCTGCATACCTGAAGCACTTCCATCTGTGAATATCCAAATTCTACATATCACTTAGGGCCTATTCTAATATCTTCTTCATATTGCCCTTCCTAGCTCACTGGGACTTCCACAGCAATCTGTACATACCTCTTTTAGGATATTTACAAATTTCTGCAAATACACACGTGTCCCCTCGAAAGCCTTACATACGACCATCACCATCACCACCACAATTGTTTGAGTATCTCAGAGTAACAAACCTAGTCTCCTACCTACCATGTAATACCTCTTTGCTAGCCCTAATGTATGATATTTCTCCTTTGTACCACTGCTATTCTGCTTTCCCCTAATTACCATCTGAATCCACTTCAGGACCCTTGAAGTACCTGCTGCCTGATATTCTATGTCCAACTGAGAAAGAATTCTTTAAGCCCCTTTTGTATTACATTCAGATACAGGGCCACCCAGTTAGTTTTAAGGCCACAATACTTTACCTAAAAGTACCACGTGTGGTGTCTACATATGGCTTATCTATGGATATAAGTGAGTACATGGTGGTCTGAACCAGAAACTATTCTATGTTACACTAAAACTCTCTCCTCCCATGAGACAACTAAGACCTTATTTCTAGGTTAGTCCACCTTTCTCATAAAATTAGCTCATCTCCAAAAAACCTACAGTCCCTATTAAGACAGACTTCCAGCACACCTACCAATTCGTCACACAGGTCTGTGTGTACTTACAGTGCGGACTCAAACTAGATTTTGTTTGCCCATCCCCACTCCACCNTATTTCTTTTTTTTGTCTCTAACTCCAGGAACTTCTGTCTTTGTTGAGAGGACAGCATGTTACCAGTGCTTTCTGGGGTCTATAATTTATCTGTATTTTTTAGTGCAGAGAATTGTATACTAGTCTTTTTTCCAACTGAATTGGAGCAAAATATGGGGTGTATACAATGTGAATTTTAACAATTGTTATAATGAAGGAAATAGGAATGAACATAAAGGCCTGTAATGTTTATTTTTTTAATAAGAAACTGATCTCAAAGTAGAAAAAGGAAATTAGAGTTATCAACTCAGCATTTTAAAAGCAATGATAGTCTAAGACAACATTTGTGACTGTTGTTTCATCAACTTTTAGCTTTGGAAGGGAACTGCTGGAGAGAGCACTGGATTCTGTAAAATGTAACAGTATCTCCCTAAAAGGGCTCTCAAGGATACATTTCTAAAGCACATGTCCTGACACAGGACAACAAGTGATAAATAGCTGAGAGAAATAGTCACAGCAGTAATCAGAAGATGGTTGGGAACTCAGTGTCATTCTCACCTTCTACTCTTGGCCTTGAACATGTCATTTACCATGTTGAGACTCAGGATCCCCATAGATAGAAACAAATTACAATCCCTGGGTACAGACCTTCCCCACATGGTCATGAAATCAAATGGAAAAATGACATGCAAGTATCTTGAAAAGTATAACTAATTGTATAAATATATCATTATTTATATCTAGTAGTTCAACAACACACCCAATAAAAACCATTTCTGAAGCATCTCTGAAATATAATCATTTTGATCCTATTTGAATATCAGAATGATTAGCAACTCACTACTTGTAATTCCAGCTAGCCCAAGTCAGGCAGGGACACACCCACCGACAATGAAACATTTGTAACTTCCTTACTCCTCTTCCTGCTGGTATTCCCTAGTGTCAGTGGCCCAGGACCTATCTTNAGCTAGCCCAAGTCAGGCAGGGACACACCCACCGACAATGAAACATTTGTAACTTCCTTACTCCTCTTCCTGCTGGTATTCCCTAGTGTCAGTGGCCCAGGACCTATCTTAGTGGGTGGTCAATGGTAACTAGAGTTAAAACACAAGGGCATGGAGATGCGTCCCAAAGTCTCATCACATCAGAGTCCATTCATAAGCAGCCAAGAGTTGACTACATACATAAATTCAAGGTAAAGTATATGAGAGTTGAAAGGAAGAGAAATATGTGAGCAATTACTGTCTTCCATGTTTTATCAGACAATATCTGAGGGAGTTTGACTAAGGAAATGATTGGTTTTTCATTAAAATTTGTGTTATTTGGTTATCACATTCTAGTTGGCCCTAATGTCAATAATTTGCTTTCTCTTTCATGCACAGGCACCTTTTATTAAAGTTGATATACACAATGAGTAGTATAAAGTTAAATAATCTAATAGATTATAAAGCCATAGAGACAGAGAGAACGAAAGAAGAAATAACAGTTGCACATGTTTTTAGAGCCTGAGACTATTGATGGATCTCTAAAAGTTAGTTAAGACATCAGGGAACTGAGAACTCAGACCAACTCTTCATTTTCTTTGAAGCCTAATTGGCATAATGATCTGTGAATTGGGCTGCAGGTTTAAAAAGGAAGCACATACTGATTAGGACAGTGACAGTGGAATAACTCTTCTGTGCTTCATTATGGAACTGCTTATGCATGAGAGTAAGTGCTGCTCTTCACAAACATAATTACACTCTATAAGGTAAGCAAGAAGTGCATAATAGTATATGGTTCCTGTGTTATTAAACAGTCACTTAAGTGTTGTACTATTTGACAGCTGTATGGCATAATTACATGCTAGATGAGAACATTCATTTTACAAAGTGCCTGTATAAAAAA
>NW_017732125.1:71764-72586 GCF_001890085.2 Hipposideros armiger | reverse complement strand
TCTTCATCACAAACTGAAAACAACAGTAAAGACAATAAGAATAGTCTTCATTATAAATAGTGGAAATAAACCATGCTTTTTATTACTCCCATGAAATGCATTTGGACACCCAATAACTGATCACTGTAGCCAATAGTATCTCTAGGTGGGAACTGTCATTATACTAACATTTTCATCCTACATATTAAATTCAGCAGTAAATCAAGTTATTTTTGTGGTGTGGAAGAGTCTGATAGATATTATCCAATTCCCCTTTTACTTTCTTTCTTAGTTGTACCCTAATTTTATTTCAAGATATAGCTTTCTGACATAAAAACTATATTTTCTACCTCTTTAGAGTTAGGTAACCATATTTCATTGTTTCTGTATGCAAAATTTATCACAGTTTAAAATTATATTTTTCCAAACTTTCACACTTTTTCTTCTTGACTATTTGGATAAAATACTACACAACATCCTGGCCTGTTGGAGTTTTCAGTCCAAGTTTCCAAAACTTCCCTGGTTATGGAGACATTGAATTCAGAAAATTTTTAAATAAGTTTCACATTTTGGTTTGTATTTAGTGTTGTCTGGTTCTTTACTTTGTTTTTCACTTTCTTTCTTTGTGGCGATTTTGAAGTTTAATGTTTCCATGAATAGGAAAGCCTTCGTATAGAATAGGAACCTGAAGAACACCCTCTATGAAATGAATTCTTATGGCAGGGGCTGAAACAAGAAGAAGGCGAATTTTTTTCCAGCTCTTTGAAGATAGAACAGTGTAAAATTTAGGTGTAGAATGACAAGTCGATAGAAGTATATATATTGCAAAATAATTAAAATAAG
>NW_017732125.1:67661-69085 GCF_001890085.2 Hipposideros armiger | reverse complement strand
CAACACAATAGTATCATACTGTTTTGATTAATACAGTTTTATAGTATAGTTTGAAATCAGAAAGTATAAGGCCTCTAGCTTTGTTCTTCTTTCTCAAGATTGCTTTAGCTATTCAGTCATTTGTGGGTCCATACGAATTTTATGATTGTTTTTTCTATTTCTGTACAATTGCCATTGGAGCTTTGATAGGGATTACAGTGAATCCATATTCTTTGGATAGTATTGACATTTTGACAATAACAATTCCCCTGACCTGTGAACACAAAGTATCTTTCTATTTAGCTGTGCCTTCCATTTCTTTCATCAATGTTTTTTATAGTGTTCAGTGCACAGGTCTTTCACCTCCTTGATTAGATTTATTCCTAAGTATTTTATTGTTTTTGATATTACTGTGAATAGGATTGTTTTCTTTATTTCTTTTTTAGGTAGTTTGTTGTTAGTGTATAGAAATGTAATTGAATTTTGTATGTTGATTTTGTATCCTGAAACTTGACTTAATTTGTTAATTAATTCTACCCATTTTTTGGTTATATCTTTAGGGCTTCTGTATATAAGGACATGTCATATGCAAGCAGAGACAATTTTACTTCTTCCTTAGTGATTGGGATGTTTTTTATTTCTTTTCCTTGTCTGATTGATCTGGGTAGGACTTCCAGTACTATGTTGAATAGTGTTGAGAGTGAGCACCCTTCTCATGTCTGTTCCTAGAGGAAGAGCTTTCAAGCTTTCACCATTGAATATCATTTTAGCTGTAGGCATATTATATATGGCCTTTATTATTTTGAGATATGCTCCTTCTATATCTAATTTGTTGAGTTTTTATCATGAAAGGATGTGTATTCTGTGAAACACTTTTTCTGCATTTATTAAGATGATCATATGATTTTTATCTTTCATTCTATTAATGTGATGCATCACATTTATTGATTTGCATGTGTTGAACCATCCTTGCACCCCAGGGATGACTATCACTTGATCATCTGGTTTAAACATTGTAATGTTCTGTTAAATTTGGTTTGCTAGTATTTTGTTGAGAATATTTGCATCGATATTCATTAGGAATATTGGCCTTTAGTTTTCTTTTCTTGTAGTTTTGTTGCCTTGCTTTCATATCAGTGTAATGCTGGCCTCCTATGAGTATGGGAGTATTCCTTCATCTTCTACTTTTTGGAAGAATTTGAGGATTAGGATTATTTCTTCTATAAATGTTTGGTAGAATTCATCAGTAAAGTCATCAGGTTTTGGACTTTTCTTTCTTGGGAGGGTTTTGATTACTGATTCAATCTCATTACTCACTATTATTCTGTTCAGATTTTTTACTTTTTTGTGATTCAGTGTTGAGAACTTTAAGTTTCTAGGAATTTATCTATTACTTCTAGTTTGCCCAATTATTTGGCATGTGTTCACAGTAATCTCTTACAATC
>NW_017732125.1:63569-65556 GCF_001890085.2 Hipposideros armiger | reverse complement strand
TGTGTACACATTATTTTTTGGCATCCTCTGTATATTATTGTCAAGAGGAAGAATTTTTCAGAGCTCTCAAATGCTATGTTTTAAGTTAGAAATTTCAAAATTGGTTAAGATTATGGGTCTTAAAGACCCATTTATGGGTCTTAAAGCAAACTCAGTATTCTCCAAACTGTGTTCTTAAAACTCTAATTCAGAGGTTGGCAATCCACAAGCTGAGAGCCAAATCCTGTTTTTGTAAATGCAGTTTTATTGGAACACATCCATGCTCATTTGTTTATGGATTGTATGTTTCTGCTTTTCCCAGGCAATTCTGCTACAACAACAGGGTTAAGTGGATGCAACAGAGACTGCATGACCTGTGAAGGCTAAAATATTCACTATCTGACCCTTTATAGAAAATGTTCACTAATCCTTGCTCTAGTTCTCTGGGATGCTAATAGGTGATTACCTGATTGAAAGTTTGGGAGATACTTGGTTAATTAAAGTTAAGATTTATCTGTAAGATTTCTCAGAGTCTTTAATATACTAAATACCCTAAGGGAGTATTCAGTGTCTCACAAACTTATTCGAGACCACAAAACCTGTTTTTCATGGAAACTTTGTAGGACCTAGAACATGCTTGAGGAAGGCTGTAGCATTCATTCAATTAAAAGATATACTAATAGAGTATCCACCAAGTGTTAAATATTAGAGATTCAAAGATGTGTAAAATACTATCTTTGCTCAAAGATCTCACTGCCTATTGAGGATTCAAATATTAAACAAATAATTGCAGTGCAGTCAGGAAGTACTAAACTAGAGCATATAAAATGATCAGTTCAAAGAAAAGAAAATCAACTTTGATTAGGGTGGGTAGAGATTGAGAATCAGAAGAAAAGTCGGAGGAGAAGATACTTGAACCATGCTTTGAAGGATACACATGTATAGAAATTTTCCATGCAGAAAATGTAGAGAATGTCATCTCAGAAAGAGAGATCAACATCTCTATAAAATAAAATTTTTGTTTTGAAAACTACAGGGAATTTACCTGTGAGGGNAATTGTTCCTGGTCAAATGGGGCCTCAGGCTTGTACTCCCTGAGCAGGTGGTACCACTGGCTGGACTCTGTTTTCAGGTGGGGCTGTAGGTTGGGCCCTGACAATAGGCAAGGCCACACGAGCTTTGCAATTGTGTAGGCTGTCGGTTGTGCTTTGCTGTTGGGCAGGGTCACTAGCCAGGCTCTCTGGTCAGCAGGGACATCCAGCTGTACCCTGCAGTTGGGTGGGGCTGGAGACTGTGTCCATGGGGCTGGATTGTTGTCCAGCTCCTTAGTCAGGTGGGGCTGCAAGCTATGCTCCACAATTGGGTGGGGTCACTTTCTGGGCTCCCTGCCTGAGCCAGGCAACAGGTTGCATTCAGCAATAAGGCAGGGTCATAGGCTGGGCTCTGCTGCTAAGTGAGGCTGTACATTGGGCTCCATGACTGGTGGTTCTATAGGCCAGGCTCAAAGGCTGCTCAGGGTCATTATTCAGACTCCCTAGTTCCGAGGGTCCAGAGGCTATGCTCATTAGCTGGGCAGGGCTGCTGGCTTGGCTCCCTGCCCAGGTAGGATGTGCTCCAGGCATCTGTCGCCATGTTTCCCAGAGGGGTAAGACTAGAGGCTATGCTAAGCAGTTGGACAAGATTACAAATTTGCTCTCCTGCCCAGGCAGGGCCATACAATGGTCTCCACAATTGGTATGGACTATTGGCTAGAAATCCAAATCAGGCAGAATTGCCATCTGAGCTCCCTGGCTAGATGGGGCCAGCAGCTTGGCTCTCAGATGGTCAGAGCTGCTGTCTGGGACCTCTGCTTGGATGCCACCTCAAGCAGGAATGCAGTCCACCAAGATCTCAGTGCTGTTTGCTGTATGCACCACCCAACTCCTCTGTCACTACCTGACTCCCAGTGGTTGAGCTCTGCAGATTCCTCCAGTGATCCTCATGAAATGAGGCCCAAGTGGACCTCCCA
>NW_017732125.1:55270-56411 GCF_001890085.2 Hipposideros armiger | reverse complement strand
TTAGAATATATTTGCTGTAGATAATTGAATTTCCTTCCCTAAGTTGTAATGCACACATCAGCACAGTGATGATTAACTCACTGTCTATGCTTTCACAAATTTTATTCTATAACTTTACCAAATGGTGTGAAATCACTTAGAATTATAATCTTTGGCCTTTGGCCTTTGCTTTCTCCTACGTTTCTGTTTGAGAAAGAATAATTAGTAATTCCAACAACTTAATTTCTAAAAATTATACAAACCTTTTTCTTTATCAGATAGACTCCTAAAAATTGGAATTAATGGAAAATACTATGACATTTCAAGATTTTTAAATACATTTGCCAAAAAAATGTGTATAAAAGTTAATTTATTCAACGAATTCATACTGAACATGGATTCTGCCAGGCACTGTGCTGGTTACTGGGGATACTGTCCCATTCATATGAACAAAATATTCATCCCAAATCATACTCCCAATGACAATGGCTGAGGATGCACATGACACTATGCCTTTGCTAATATTATCATTGTTTTAAACCCTGATGATTTCATTTACCAAATAAAGCACATTATGATATTAATCTGCTTATATATTACTACTACTGTTGTTAAAATTTTCATATCTCTTTTTTCATTTATCCATGTTTCTACTGGGATGTTTAATTTAACTTGGTCATAGGAGCAGATTATATATTAAGAATATTTACTCTTTGTCTATATTATAATATTTATGGTAAATATATATTTTGTCAAATAAACCACAAGCTCTGAATCAGCATTTTGTTTAGATATTCTATGTACTTCTTATAACGTTATATATTATCACTATCTATAAAGCCAACATTTGTCTAGTTCCTCACACTGTCCCAAGAATGATTAAAAAATATTAAGTAATAACTGCTCATATCATATTGCTCTACCATGTAAAGGCCAAGGTTATGGGTACAGACTCATAGTGAGATTGTTCCTTTCTACAAATATCCCATTTGCATTGGCAACCCTACATTGTGGCTGTACTAGTACTAGAGAATGAACAGCCCCAAACACATGCTCTACTAACATGTCAATAACAGTATCATGAAATGCAATTGGCATTGTACATAATTGCTAACTAATGTGTGCTTGCATAGTTTGACTGAGAATCCTACTATTGGTTTTT
>NW_017732125.1:46992-52965 GCF_001890085.2 Hipposideros armiger | reverse complement strand
TCAGCATTGTCCAGCATAATTCATTACCTCCTAATCCTCCAACTTCATCTGCTACAAGTCTGCCCCTCATTCATTTACCATACTCTTCTCTTTCCACAAACCCAGAAAGTCCTTCTGCATTGCAGAGTTGCGGAATATGCTCTTCTCTGGGACTGTAATCCCTTCCCCCAGCCCTCCACATGAACATCTCCTTCTTGTTCCTGAAGAGTCTCTTAAATGTATCATCCCTTTAAAGATGCCTTCCCTTACTATTCTACTTTAAATGGCCATCCAATGGGATCTGCTCTCCCATTAGTTTTAATACCAATTATTATAACCTTTAATTATCATATTTATGTGTTGTTGTTATCTGTCTAGTATCCTCAATCAGAATATAAGCTTCTCAGGGGTAGGATATCTTCTTCTTCATTCTTTATCTTCAGTGCTTGACATTAGTAAGTGTTTAAAAAATAAGATTTAAATAAAGAACATTCTTAACCCTGTTGGTGACATTTGTAAATGCTCAATGGTAGCTGTGATACTGAGAGCAATATTTTTGTTTATAAAAATTCTCACTAAAAGAGTGAATACAAATAACTTGAGGGTATTGAAAGAAATTCACCAACTCAATAAATAAACACTATGATATTGGGTAGCAATCAAATGCATTTTATTATGCAATAATATACTTTGCGATCCTAAGAAAAAAAGATTTAATTCAATGGAGGTATTATTTGAATTTCATCTTCATTTAAAACCAGAAAAAAATGGAATAGTGGATATCAGGTACAATCTTTGTTGCTTCCTCATATTTTTCTATCTAACCACACTGGTAAACTCCTCATGAGTAGGCAAATATTCCACTTAACACACATGTATGTGCACATGCACGTGCACACGCGCACACACACATATTCAAGTTAACTTGCAGCTGAACAGATGGTAGGTGCTCAAATATTTGTTGAATTGAATTGAATTTGATAGAAACATAACAGAGACAATACCACAAGAAAGGAGATCTAAGATTTATTACCAAGAGCCACACAGATGCTTGCCTACTTGTACAATAGCTTGGACCATAACTTCTCCAATAAATCAGTGATTCTAGCCAAATGGCCAGAATTAATAGTTTATCGACTGAATTACAGCCAATTAGTTGTTTAAGCAAAAAACTAATGCATAGAAATAACAAGCTACAAAAATTCCACAGGTTACATAAGATCTCTAATTGTCCTTATGCAGGAGACCTCTCAAAATTCAGGTAACATGTGCTTTTAATCTAATGTGAGGCAGCTGAAATGCTTTTGGATGGCAGGGGAAGCTGAAAATTACAGAAGGGCAGAAAATGTGACTAGACTTGATTAAAGCAAAGAAGAGAGATTATTATCACACCACAGAAAGAAGAAAAATAATGGAGAGAAATCCTGTAGCTGGCAGAAGAAAAATCAACTGACTAGATTGGGAGTTTTGAGGTAAAACACAATTTCAGTTACAGAAAACAAGAAGAGTTCATAGAAAAACAGATATAGAAGGCAAAAAAAGGAAAAAATGTTTCATTCATAATCAAGTATTCAAAATATCCTACTTATCTCTTATTTAACACAATATTTAAAAAATGCTTCAGTGTTAAAATCAAGTCTTTGATTTTTAAGAAGTTAGTAAACTTTGCTCAAAAATATTTACATTTCGATTTTCCAGNATGGGCAAGACATAAATAAATAAGGTAATTTGGAAACCACAGATAAACGAAAGGCCAGCAGACTCCTGATAAACAGTTGGTTATTAGAGTACTTGGCATTTTATGTTTCAGGGTGATAAAAAGGACTCTGGTAAAGGTTATTATGGGAAAGATCTAGAAACATTAACAAATATACTTTTTATTTATAATTTTCAAATTCTGCCCTACTTTTCAAAATACCTTTTTTGTCTTATTCCATTGATTTTTGTCATGGTAACCGCCCTAGCTATCTCTAATTGACCCAAAAGCATCACTCCTTGATTTTTCCAAGTTCTTTCCCTTTGCTCAGCCTCTGACTCTGGAGTAGTAGCTGCACTGAGATGACAAAGGCTCTCTGTTGTAAGACCTCTCAGCCTTTCTCTTTTTACCTAAAAATGTCTTCATACCTTTACCAATTTTCTCTTCTTTCCCTTATTAAAAGAAGAAATGACCTTGCTCCTTTCCAAGGCTGGCTTGTAACCTGTTATTTTTCAACCCACTTGACTCCCAGAAATTGCCTCTTAACTTCTTTTTTTCATTACTTCCACTCTTATCTCCTCGTTGGCTTCTTTCTTCATCTACAAATACACTAACGGCTTTCCAATTCTTTTTTATTATTAAATTTATTGGGGTGAAATTAGTTACTAAAATTATATATGTTTCAAGTGATAATACATCATCTATAAATCACATTGTGTGTTCACCACCCATCGTCAGTTCTCCTCCCATCACCATATATTTGATCCCTTTTACCCTCATCTACCACCCCCCTCCCCCCTACCCTCTGGTAAACACTAAACTATCTCCAATACTAAATAAATTGTTCCTCAGGTCTGCCTTTCTACCTATTTCATCTTCATTCTGGTGAATACTCATAGGAGTAATTCTGCCTTAATTCCTTTATCCTTTATTGTTCATTTTCACCTTAACTCTTAGTCTAGTTTCTATCTATATGACTTTACTGAAACTTCTTAAAAATTATGAGTAATAATCATTTTCAAATCTAACAGCATTGGCTCTTTTCCTATTCTGCTTTATCAGAAGCATTTGAAAATATTAACCTAATGCGCCTTAGTGAGACTCTTGTCTCTTCCGGCTCCAGTGGTCCTGAAACTCTTTATCATGTTTCTTCTCTCAGTCCCCCCCTCCCCTCACCAAGTGCATTCACATGTTCTTTAAAGTTCTGTTCTTTTGTCTTTTCTCTTCTCTATACTCTGCTTTTCTAAGCCTTTATTCTCTCATACTGGACTATCAGAACAACATCCAAATTGGACCTCACTGCTGTTCTCTAATTTCTTCTTCCATCCATCATTTAAACTGGCCCTAGGATAATTGTATTAAAAGAAAGGTCAGATCATCATAGCAATAATATCAACACTTAAAGTCTGTATAGAATTCTATAGCTTTCAAAGCAGTTNCTAATTTCAATGCAGACACAGAAGGCTATTAGAGAATCACAGAAGTGCCAAGACAAGATATCCAGATGGAAACACAGTTTGTCATTAGAGGAAAATCACTCATCTCTCTTTAGTCACTTTCTATAAAGGAAAAGTTGAGCCTTCCACTTCCATCCCAATGAGGAGATGGCAGAGCGTTGAAGTGAAGCTTTGAACTCTCAACACTCATAAGAGGAAAAGGACAAATATGATTGATTAGTCAGCATCTGAGATATAATCACATTTTCACAAGGAGTGATATCACTGCATTGCAAGGGAAGATTAGACTGCCCCTTAGACTCTGTTCTTGTCTTCATCCTGACAGCCACAGAGGAGCTTAAAATCTGGTCTATGACCCACCTCTGCCCACAGGTAGGTCCCAAGATGGGGAGTTGATGGTTTGATCTGAAGAGGGACAATAAATACTGTCAGTGGAAAGAACTACACAAGCCCTAAGAAAAGTTAGCATTTCAGGAAAAATTTACTTCAAATCAGTTAACTGTTTAAAAATACAAATATTAGATAGGGATCACAAAATTTGGAAACGAAATATTTGAGTTCTCCTCAGCAGCGCATATAATTTTTAAAGCAGGGGGAGACCTCAAAATCATTCATGAGAAAGAGATTCAGAGGTGGTTTGGAACATCAAATTAGAGAAATGTGCAGTGAGGTATGGCAATGAAGGAAAGGCCATAGCTATTTGGGACCCAAATAAACAAATAGCGTATAACAAGCCGACAAAATTATGGCCCATCTTTATATAAGCCTATAATATTACATTTAATTTTGGGACTCTCAGTGTAACAAAGATGTAGATTAAATAAAAAGATCAACAGGNGTGTTCACTATTAGAGGCCGTATTTCTAAACAAGCAAATATAATAAAGGAAGGACTGTAGGGTGTCTTGAATTAAAAGACTTTTAAATATGGAATCATAGCATAAATTTCCCAGGAAATGTAACTTATTTTTCAGGAAAAGTGTGTGTTTTATTCCACTGAAATTACTTATCATTTTAAATTTATCATGAAAGGATTTCCAGAGGTTTACTTGAAAAATAAAATGTAAGATTATGAACAATAAAACATACCCAGTGTCTAGAAAGAAAATAGAATTATAACCTTTTTCCATATATAATGCCCTTTAAATTGTGGTGTCTGCTTGATATCGACCAGAGACAAAAAATATATAAAAATTTTCTACTCTTAAATTTTGTTTTCACTTTTAAAAATAAAACCCATCTGGCCTCCTTTGAGAATCAGTCTCCCTCCCCACCCCTCAATGCTTTCATCTAATAAAACACATGTACTTTAACTAGATCATATAGTGCTATAAATGTCTAGCCTTAGTTTATAATACATACGTCAAATTACAAGAAATAAAGGAAGTTAGATGTATAATCAAATCCCACTGACCAATAAGCAGATTTTTTTTTTCACTACACATTACCTTAACTTAGTGGAATTCATTGTTCTCTTGTCAACAAAGTCCTGACGAATCCATCTTCTTATAAAGGCTAGCAGTGGTGGGGGATGGGGTGTGGCAGGAACATTTTCCCTCATCCCCCACACATACTAAATTATAAGCTTCTTTTGTTCTTATGGAAAGAGAGTCTATCCTATTTGCTTTCATTTAAAAATTCTTATTATTTTCTTGAAAATATAAAATTTAATTTCCACTTATTCTTAGTCTCTAAGGAGGTGAGGATTCCTGAGGGACTGTGATAATAGGATTAAACTGTGTTGATGAAGACTATACCAAATGACTATCAATTTTCAAAATCTTAGAACACAATAAAATCAAAGCTAAGAATAAAATACTCCTAAACCAAACAGCCTCTCACTGGTGATGCAGCAAGAATTTCAGCATCTTACTATACTCGAAGGTCATTGTTACTAGTATCATTTTTCACTGCATGCAACAGTAGATATATTAAGTACATAACAGACTGAATCTGTAGGGACTCCATAAAATATCCNTGCTAAAAGAGGACCTCACACAAGATAGGCACTGCGAAGAGATTATTATTATTTCTTTTATCATCTTTCTCAACTTGCCATGAGTTTCACAACTCCATACTCTTGCCCATACCATTCCTTTCTTCCCTTATTTACTTTCAGATTAGATGTAAAAGATTCTGCTCGATGGTCAAAGGCCCCCACAATATGAGATGTATTGCTTCTGTAACACTTCTGCTGATTTCTGTTTCATTCTGCTTGTAAGCATGTCTTCCCCATGAGACTTTTGTTTTTGAGGCGGGTTGCGATTTTTTTAATTCTGTTCTCCCCCTTCCTAACCAAAACACTGTGGTTTGTACCCTTTGTGTGTATAAAAGGATGCCTGTTGATGTAAAAGTTATCATCCTTAATTTACAGATTCATTGTTAGCCTTAGAAAGTCTATGCATCTTGGCTAGAGTCCAAAGCTAGAGTGCATTCATTGCATTGTCAAAAGGTGAGTGAGGTGAACTCAGTGCAGTGCCTTAGATGCAACACACAAATGGAAAAGATTGTTATATAAATAGATGGAAATTATCTTTTATGTCAATTCCAGACATCTCTTTATTATCAAGATATGTTACCATGCTGTGACTGTTACAAATATTGGGTTGTTGGAAAAGTCATGACATATTTTTTCTGTGTTTTTCGTTGCAAAAATGCATCATGACTTTTTTGACAATCCAAAAACTATATAAACTTTTCTTGTATTATATTTTCAATTTTAATAAAAAATCATTATTGTTCATATTTACTTTAGGGCTCCTATTTCACATCTTTAGTTCTTGGTCCCTAATTTATATACCTAAGATAAACTCATTATAGTGAAGATTTAAAGACTACCAAT
>NW_017732125.1:45657-46552 GCF_001890085.2 Hipposideros armiger | reverse complement strand
CTAACACCATTTGCCCTGTCCTGGTGATTCTGAGACCCCATCACACCCAACTTGTGGAGACACCCAAACTACTTCCACTGGCTTTTCCATACAAACAGCTGTCTTGATTCATGGCGCAGACTTTCCTAAAATCTCTCAAAGGTTCACAAAACCCAAACAAGCAGCATCTAGCATCAGTGTATCCTATACCTCTGATTGGGCAGCTTTAAGTCTGGCACTAGCAACAGGCAACCTTGGTTCACGGCTTGGCTTCTTCAGGCACCTCCAAGCACAGTGAGGGTGGTGGTCATCTGTGGATTGCTTTGTGGCTCATGTCAGATGGCCCCATTCAGGGCACAGGCAGAGGCTAAACTTAGTCTGCAGCAGGTCCCCTCTCAGGAAGCCCTGAGGCTGACACACCCATTGGCCAAATTCTGACCAAGCTGCAGCATCACCCAGCCACCTCCAAAGATGGCACACACAAAGGGCAGACTGGGCATGCACCAGAGCCCTGCTAAACCAAATCCTGCTCTACAGGGTCAGCACCTGCACCACAACTCCTCCACTGTAGCTGGGCCAATCCTCACAACAAATCCCTTCCATTGATGTGCAAACAGCAACCGAGGCTAAACTACAACAGAAGGGCATACACAGCCCACACAAGGGACACATCTGCAGTATCAGGCTCAGGTTACAGAGAGACTACACCACTGAGCCTCACAGGACACCCACTAAATAAGGCCACTCTACTAAGACAGACAGATATCTACCTAATACATACAAACAAAAACAGGGAGGCAGCCAAAATGGGGAAACAAAGATACATGTCCCAAATAAAAGAACAGGAAAAACCTCCAGAAATAGAACTAAATGAAATGGAAGCAAGCAACTTTCCAGATGCAGAGTTCAAAACACT
>NW_017732125.1:28017-38474 GCF_001890085.2 Hipposideros armiger | reverse complement strand
TGCAAAGAAAAATAAACAAGCCCATTATATTTGCAGATTTCAACATCCCTGTTTCAGCAGGAATAATTCAGGTTGAAACGCAAAACATGACAAAATAATCTAACTATATTGCAAATGTATAAAGTAACCTCACTGAAAGGGGTAAGGGCAAGGTGCTGACCTATGTAACTCTGGGAATGAATGACATCTGTAAAGGCAAAAGGAGCTGAACATCAGTATTGTACTCTAGTTGATAAAGTCGTTTCCATGAGTGTACAGATTAACAATTCTGATACTGTACATGTACACTGGAATTGAACAATTAGGTAAATAGATGGCAGAGGGTGGGAGCCAGGTTTCTCACTATTAGAGTGGAAATTCATGGATAAGCAGGTGAGGAGACTTAACAATCCAGGTGGTAATGTGTTAGAGTTGGAGACATCAATAAGAACTAATATTTTTCTTAGCGTAGATATAGATGATTACATATAGAAGTGTGTGGTGTGTGTGTGTGTTTGTATGTGTGTGTGTGTGTGTGTGTGTGTGTGTGTGTGTGTGTGTGTGTGTACACATCGGTTAGTATACACACATATATTATTGTTATACTCTGTCAGCTGAAGGCATAAAAGCAATGACATCACCACAGCAACAAGAACACCTAAAGCCCAAATCTTGGTTTCTAATACCATTTTTCAATAAAAGGAACCAGGGCTCCTTGAAGAAATAGCTGATTCTATAACTGGAGCAGGAAATATACAAGGTGAGCTCCTGTAGTGACAGAAGGCAAACCACAATGACGGGGTATGTCAAACAGACACAGAAGCCAACTGAAAGATCTCCCAATGGCCAGAGGTAGAGCAATTTAAGAGGGAAAAAGGTACTGAAGTATAACCCCAAGTATAAAATTAATATTATGAGTCTATACAAGGGTACTGATATAAATAAACTGATCAATGGAGGAGAAGAGACAAATCTACCTTGCAGAAGGATTGTAAATAAATTTATATAGATATTCCACTCTATAGGGAGAGGAATGAGAAGGTAATATAGTAAGCTATTTACCTCATTTTTCAAAATAAAGGATTAGTAGATACTAAAGTTAATAAATCAAGAAACGTATTGGGTTGTCAGAAAAGTCATGACGTATTTTTTCTGTTTTTTGTTGCAAAAGTGCATCATGACTTTTCCAACAACTCAACAAAAATTAAATACTAGCAAAAGATTGTTAAAGATAAGTGTTTATTTATTTTGAAAGATTTTTTTTAATTCAAAATCATAGAAGAAATTTTAAACTTTGGTTATTTGAAAATGTTAATGCTTATGTCCAAATTCTGAGGGGTAAATGACATTTAAGTGACCTTTCCTTTATTTACAGTCTGTGTTCTCTGGAAATTCACAGACCCAATTTAAGTTTTTTTGTGATATTCCTAACGTCCTAGTCCCCAGTCCTCTAAGAGCACTTGACACAAACCTGCCACTGGCAATGTTTCACAGTTCAATTAAACTGGAAGTAGGAAGTAATTCTAAGAGTCTGAGTAGGTTTCTTGATGAAAATATTGTTTAGGAAAATAATTGTGCCCTTATGCCTATCCAGCACATCTGGTGGGAAAGAACTATCATTTTATTTGCATTCCATGAACAATTAAAAAAGTAATTTGCAGTTTGGGACAAAGAAACAGCAGTTGACTGACTGAAACCTCCCCCATAAAAGAGTAATCCTGACTAAAACACTTTAAAGGAAATTTTTTAAAGCTTCATTAATTGAATTCCATTACTTTAAAAAATTATGATTTATCCTGTTTATCTTTGCACTAAGTAACTGCAGAAATTGGAAGGTGAAAGGGACTATACCACAGAAAGAAGGATTAAGAGACAATAATGGGAAAAGGTTCACAGAAGATTCACCGTGTAAAAATAAAGGGATCACAATAGACCCTGGGGGAAAGTGTGAGAGGGAGAAAGAAGACAGAAAGAAGCTGACAAGACATAGGACAAACAGAACAGAAAGGAAGGTAACACAGAGGTGAAAGGAGCCAAAGCTTCTTCCTTTTCAGAGGAAAGTCAGAGACATGAGCAGAAGATTTGTGAATAGTCCAGGCAGACAGGCATGTAGCAAAGTCTACATTATTATCAATGGTGTTTCCTACAGGACTGAATAGACCGGAAGTCCGGTCCTCAGCTACAGAGCCTACCTGTCAAGGTGAACTATTGAAGGCAAGGGCATCTACAAGGTTCAGAGTTTGTTGACTTAAAGAGTTACATTTTCCTTAGGAAATTTCTGACCTACATTTGGTATATTTCATTTTTAAACGCTGATTAAATTTATATTGAGCTAAGTTTGCCTAAAAGTGCCTGGAACTGTATTTCAGATGTATTCATGCTCTGGAAGAATAATAAGTCAGCAGTGAGTAGATTCTATTAAACTAAATATCTGTAGATCAGGATGTGGTTTGAGAAGGAGGCAGATTTGGTAGGAATGGGGTTTAATCCTATAGTAAGGAACATAGGAGAGTAAAACTTGCTAAGTTGCAACACAGGATACACACTAGTTTTCAATGCTGGACAGACACTTGCCCTGAATCTGATACCCCTTTTCCATTAATTAATTTATGGAGAACAATTATAAGATGTGTATACCCCAATCCACACCCCTCCCAACCCCTATTCGGCCATTACTTATTAATCACAGTGCTCTCTTCTGCCTAACGCAGGACTCAGCCTCATTATAGTACTCAATTGATAGGAGTTGGTATGAAAGCCAAAGAAATCGGCTTCCCACCTGTGATGCCTTACTCAAAAAATAGTAATTAGCAATTGGACTCAGTCCAAACATCTAGAACTACAAAAAAATGTAGAACAGGAAAAGTTTAAAACTACAAAAACATCTTTTAAAATGCTATGAGGATTCTCAGAATGAAAAGTTCTATTTTAAATTCAGATTTTCTGTAATGAATACCCAATTGTAGAATGTTTATTATAATCTTCAAAGACCTTTCACATACAGATTTTTAATTTGATTCTTATTGCAACCTGTGTGATAGAGGGGGAAAGAATTAAACAAAAGCAAGAAATGACCAGAAGATACAAAATTGAGGCTTTGGTTGGTAATTTTGCTTTGAGGACTTTGAAAGACAGAGAAGTACTAGCTTTCATAGTGCAGCGAGAGGCTTGTTAATTCCCCTGTTAATTTAATGCTAAACACGCTCTCCAACTGTCACATCCATGGTTTTTCTTTGCATTTTTAACTCAGTTTTTCTTCTGGGTGAAGAATAAAACTGAAATCACAATTGTTCCATGATATGAAGCTAAAATTTGATCTCAGAAACATAAGCAATCATCAAATTAATATAGTTGAAGAATACGTCTACTTTCACACACTTTTTACTATGGGGAAAATCAGACACATTTTTTCCTACATTTCACTGCAAGTGATCATAACTATCGGTGATTAAAGCAGACCTTTGTTACCATAGATTGACGCCAAAGACATGCCAAAGACATTTTGTCCTCTAGTACAAACCATGAATCATTCTGAATAAACAATTAACTAAGATCCTTTCAAAACTGTAGCCCCTTCCTCTGAGTCACCGAATATAGAGAATATATACCAATCTATCCCACCTGGTTCCTTATAATTTGGTTTTTAGTTGCTAGTGAAAATTGATTATTTGTGTCTACAACTGTGATGTCCTTTATTATAATGGCTCAAAATATGTAAGATTCAAAAAGAAATAAAAGCCCTGACTCGGCATTAAAAAAAACGAGTATAGAAAACCCCACAGATGCAATCAAGTCAATTTTATCTCATTTTAAGATGTACTTTATTCTGGATACACATTTTCTAATACTCTATATAAGNAAGAAACAAAGTTGGTGATATCATGCTACCTGATATCAAACTACACTACGAAGCCATGGTAATCAAAACAGCATGGGACTGGCATAAAAACAGAAACATAGATCAATGGGGTAGAACAGAGAGCCCAGAAATGAATCCATGCCTATAAGGTCATTTAAGACAAAGGAAGCAAGAATTTACATTGGGATAAAGACAGTGGATTTAATAAATGGTGCTGGGAAAACTGCACAGATACATGCAAAAAAATGAAACTGGATGGCTTTCCTATGCCATATACAAGAATAAACTCAAAATGGATTAAAGACTTAAATGCAAGACCCGGAGCAATAAAACCCCTAGAAGAAAATATAGGAAGTAAATACTCAGACATTACCCTTAGTAATATTTTTACTGATATATCTCCTTGGACAAGGGCAGCAAAAGAAAAAAATAAACAAATGGGATTACAACAAACTAAAAAGTTTTTTCACAGCAAAGGAAACCATCAACAAAATGAAAAGATATCCTACTGAATGGGAGAAGATATTTGCCAATGATACATCTGATAAACGGTTAATATCCAAAATTCATCAAAAACTGATACAACTTAACACCAGAAAAACAAATAATCCAATTAAAAAAATGGGCAGAGGACATGCATACACATTTCTCCAAAGAGGACATACAGATGGACCATAGACATATAAAAAGATGCTCAACATCAATAATCATCATAGAAATACAAATAAAAACCACAATGAGAGACCATCTCACACCTGTCAGAATGGCTATCATCAATAAATTAACAAACAACAAGTGCTGGCCAGGATGTGGAGAAAAGGGAACCTTCATGCACTGTTGGTGGGATTGCAAATTGGTGTAGCCACTATGGAAAACAGTATGGAGGTTCCTCAAAAAATTAAAAATAGAGCTACCTATGACCGAGTCAATCCATTCCTGGGTATTTATCCAAAGAAATCCAAAACATTAATTTGAAAAAATATATGCATCCCTATGTTTACTGCAGCATTAGTCACAACAGCCAAGATATGGAAACAACGGAAATGCCCATCAATAGATGATTGGATAAAGAAATTGTGGTACATTTATACAATAGAGTATTACCCTGACATAAAAAAGAATGCAGTCTTGGGCCGGCCAGGTGGTTCAGTTGGTTAAGAGCTAGAGCGAGCTCTGAGCAACAGGGTGACTGGTTAGACTCAGCCAGCCTGAGCTGAGCTGCCGCTGAGCTGCCAACAGGTGGCAGGATGACTCAGCTAAATAAAAACAAACAAAATAAATGCAGTCTTACCATTGGCAATAACATAGATGGATGTAGAGGATATTATGCTAAGTGAAATAAGTCAGACTGAGTCCACATATGATCTCACTTATATGTGGAATCTAAAGAACAGACAAGCAAACAAAACAGAAACAGACTCAGATACAGAGAAAAAAAACTGATGGTTGGAGATAAGATGGAGATTGGGGNTATTGGGGAGACAGGATTTTGAGAGCATCAGCTCACCTGTGTTTCCTGGCTTGGCACCAATTCCTTAAATAAACTTTACATTCTTTGCTGCAAACTCCTGCTCATGTGTCCTTTTTTGGCTTGGATATGCTGAGGCAAGCAAACCCTTTAAGTCTGTGGTAACAGGGGTTATTACCAGGGCAGCTTAAGTCCTGATGTGAAGGCTATTCAAATACACTGGCTTAGAATAGAACATGGACTTTGGAGTCAGAGAAATAATAGCTCTGCTAGTTTAGCTGCTATATGATCTCAATTAGGCAAGTTAACATCTCTGAATGTTCCAATTTCATGCATGTAAAAAGGGTCATAAGTATTAAGTGAAATTAAATATGTGAAAGGCTTAGCAGAGTTTCAGACTCATACAGGCATTTTTTGGAGAGATAATTGGCTAATTCAAACTATTAGAAGCCTTTACAATGATAATACACCAGTGAAGTATAAGAATATTCTAGTTTTTCATACATTTGATGACTTTTTACCATGTATACCTATAAATCAAATATGGGAAGTGCACTGGGAGATAACCTATGATGCCATGGGAAAAAAAAAAAAAGAAAGAAAGAAAGACTCTCTGGCTGATTAACTCTCAGGAAAAATGATTTCCATACAGTGTAGATGTGAAAGGCAGTGTATGTGTCAGTCATGCTCCTAGAGTGAATGATCCTGGGAGGCCTAGGATGCTAAAATCCCTTCCTTGATATTACTTAACAACATCCAAAATGTCTACCAAAGCAGAGAGTCCACAAATGCTCTTGCTAATGGCTACCTTAAAAATCTTCNGCTCAACAAATAAGTATTGAGGTGAATGAACCCAAAAACCTCAGCGTGCCGTCTCATCATTCTACAAGGCAATTCTGCCTTGGTTTGTTATAGTTTCTTGTTTCAAAGATAAACTTGGATTAATTGTAGTGCCTGTAGCCATGGGCATATAGATGTCTCCTACCAGCTTTAGGCAGCCCATATTGCAATGAGCTACCTTCCCCCCACCGGTAATTATAGATGCCTTTCCCCCCCTTAATCCCTCTGGCCCTTTCAATTACTGATTGTGTTATACAGCTGTCTAATCAGCCTATATAATTGTCAGCATTTATATCTTTAATATAAATGATTTCTTTATTCACAGGTCTGGGCTGTATATTTTTAAGGGGGTGGTGTACGATGGAGAGAGAAGTGTTTTCTAGTGACGCATATTATGGAGTTTTATAGATACTCATTTCTAATGTCGATGTGGGAAATACCCAAGGTTGTAGAGAATTTTTATAAGAATTTATTTGAGCCAAACTGACAACATGTGGGAAGCAAGATCTCAAATGCTCTGGCGAATGACAGTTTTGCAGTTCTTTTTATACATTTGGAATTAAGGAGGGAATGTAAGGAATATTACATGAAGGTGGGAGAAAACAAGGCAGACAAATTTCTATGATTGGATTATAGGAGAGTTAGCAAGATTATGTGCTTCCTTGAGAGTGATTATGCCTCCAACAGGGTCTGGAAAAAAAGGTTACTCTGGTATTTCAAAGGTTTAGTGTTAACCTAGATGCACAAGAACAATGAACAGGACTTGCTTAAGGCAAAGATAAACCTTTTACCAAAGATACTATATGTCTGGTGCGACTACCCACCATGACCTGCCCAGTTAGGACTTTATGATTAGATCACCCTGTGAAGTTACCTTCAGTCACAGAATTTGTTAGATTTATTACATAGCCCCTTTTTTCTTTCACACTGATCTTATATACAAATATGCATGCATCCTGGATGTATTACTAAAATAGTTCTGACCAAATTATGCTTCAAATACAAGGAACATTTCTCAATGTTAAATGCAATAGACACTGCTAATCTGATTCTGCTCTCACCCTGTAATTTCACACTAAAGCTACCTAATTTCCCTGAGTCTCAGTTTATTCCATTAATAAAATGGTTCAATCTAACTAGGAAATCAATCCAGGGTTGCGGAAGAACAGAGCAAAGAATCAGAACTTGGGCTTTTCAATACCAAAGTCTCCTGCCTCATCCCAAAATACATCTGTGTATGAAAATGGGGCTGTGTAATAAATCTAACTGAAAGCAATCTCACAAGGTAATCTGATCATAAATTTCTAACTAGGCAGGNGGGAAGGAGGAGGATGTGTCCATACTGTTGTTCAATCATTAGTAAAACTAATTCAGAAATGTTTCCTTTTCAACACTATTTGACTGAGGAGGGGGAAATGTAGTCAGAGAAGTAAGCACTTTTGCTGACTACAGGCCAATTGACCTTACCTGGCACATCAAAATGCCCACCCAACACTAACTGCGCAGGGACTTCACTGCTTTCCAACATTCTGGTAACTTGAGATGAAACTAAGAGGGAGAAAAAGGTGTTTTTATTTGTGAAAGTGGACTCTTGCTCAGTAAACACCATAAAAATTTAATAGTACTGTTCTCATCATCAGTCAGAGATATTTATTCAATGATTTTAGAAATTAATTCCCTGGTAGGATGAATAAAACAGTATTTTCCAAGATTTATTTATTTGGTTTGTTTTTCAAAAACACCAAGCAGCAACAAACTTTCTGTGTTGACAAAAATGAAGAAAAACAGAGCTGATAAAAGCACACTCATTACTTGGAAGTTTTGGGTACATGAGGCTTTAGACTTCTGGCTCCAACTCTTACTGCCTATGTGATTTTAGGCAAATCCTTTAATATTTATAAAATTCTGGTTTTTCATCTATAAATGGAAATTATATTCTTCTCTCTTAGAATTTTGCCAAGCTCTAGCACATAGTTGCCCTCTGTCAATGGTCATCAGTAGGAACAGAGGGAGGAGAGCATGAGGACAGCAGGAGCAATAGGATGTTAAAAAAAAAAAATAGATCACCGTTTCAATTTCATTCATTTAAAAATTTTTCTAACACTGTGTACAATAGCTACAGGCTCCATGGATCCCAGTCCTATTTATAAGAAAGCCTTGTTCCTGAGAGAAGCGATTAAGGAGCAGGGTTTAGGAAGGTAACGTGAAATGGAGAAAAAAAAAAAATCACTGGTTTGTTAGTTTACCTACTTTGCATAAATTTCCATGCAGCCAATTCAAAGTTCCTTGACTTCAAATGTATCTAATGCACTCATTCATCCTTTACATATTCAAAATTCAAGCAACAGCCTGAAGAGAATAACATCTGTTCACATATCAATGAAGGGAACAAATTCCTGCGATGGAATTGAAGCTGAAGACCTTGTGCTCCAATGCCCTTTTTCTGTGTGCCATGCAGGCCTGAGTTTTTAAGGTAAGACCCTCAGGAACACAGCTGCCTGGGGGCAATCATCAAAATTGACTGTGTTACATAGGTTGGAAGGTGACAAGAACCACAACCCTACAGGGGGCCTAGTAGATTTCCTCGCAACTTGCTGGTGTAAACAGAAGTGGACTAGCTTCTACTCTTTGAACTTTGGTTCCTTTTTTAATTGAGAAAAAACAGTATTTGAATTAAACATTTCAACTTTATTTGTCCAGAATAGACCCGAGGCTCAAAGCCTTAGCCAAGTGACTAGGCAAACAAGACTTCCGTCTACTCAACCTCAGAACACTCCCCAGGTACAGATGACCCAACATGGGGATTGTCATACCCTGAATCAGTGATTTAACTTGACCAGGAAGCAGTGATTCTCAGTTCCCAGTGACATGCTAGAGACTTCACACCCAGGTCCTGTGGCCAACCACTAGTCCAGTCACTTTCCCATGAGAGAACTTTTGAGGTTAAAGTAACCCTCATGACCCATTCTCTAGCTGAGATTTCCCATGACCCTCTCACCTCCACTGGACACTGAAATCACAGGCCTCCCAGCAGTGACTTCCTTTCCTTTCTGATCTTGCTCTTTGGCTCTAAAGAGGATGGGAAATGGGTTCTTTTTGTCTCTACATAATTCTATCTGATGGAGTATATGGTTTAACATGGTGGAAGAAGAGACAGAAAGTAAATATTATATTAGGAGGCAGCTGCTAGGATCATAGCTTTGGAATAGTACTCTGAGGGTTGAATGCTAACCCTGAAGTTTGCTAGTTTTACCTTTGACAAATTCCTTAGGCTCTCTACATCTCACTTTCTTCATCTGTAAAATAGATCTAAATAAATAAGAAATCAGATTGTTGAGGTCAATCACTTATTGGGTACATGTTTGATATGTTCAATAAGTATTAGCTCTTATAGTATTATCATTATAAAACATGGAGTGTGTTGAAACAAAGCAAATAGATTTTCTGGTGTAAAAAATCTAAAAAGTGTTTGAAATATTAATCCAGTAGAATTTTGAGTAGAAAAGTCTTAGCTATATATAAGTAAACAAAAACAAATTACACTTATTAAACACACATTATTTTCCAGACATTGTGTTAACTCCTCATATGTTCTCTCATTTCATCCTCAAAACAACCTGGCTTATTAAATGTTGCAAATATTGTGACTCTACAGGAAAGTAAATGAACCTAAGAGACATTATGTCACTTGCACAAGACTACCCAGCTAACCTGAGGCAAAGATGAGATTTTAACACAAATGGATCCAACTTCCAAATTTATGTGTTTTCATCAAACCAAGATGTCTCCACAATATATTCAGTGAACACCTTCCACCAAGAATTGTGTTAGTTTGATGAATCAATATGCCCAGTGTGAAGACAGAGAAGCTTGTTATTATGAAGCACTTATAATAATTGCAGTAGTTTCAACAAAGAGAATACACTATTAACATCCCTAACCAAAAGCAAGGTAAAATGCTTGCTTCTTTTAATTGTTCTTAGACCGATTGGCTGTTTTATTTAATCATTCTGACCTTTACTACCTAGAAAAACTACCCTTTGCAGGATAATGTAAAAGGAACATTAAAGAAGCCAACCTTTATAAAACCCCTTTTTTTCACAAGGAGGAAACTTTATAGGTATTAATAGGTTTAATGATACGCCTTAAGGCACATGAAAACAGGGCTTGCCAACTGCAGCTCTGAGGTTAATATTTTACTATTATTTAGCAACTTCCCATCTGAGGGTTTCTAAGAGCTATATAACTTTACAAACAATCTAACATCTCTATAGTCAATATTTTTTCTTTCCTAAGTGAATATAAATTCTG
>NW_017732125.1:23559-25772 GCF_001890085.2 Hipposideros armiger | reverse complement strand
CTAACAAAAGATGAACACAAGTCACATTTGACTTCTGCAATTATAAGAGGTGATCAAAGTGGTTAACATCAGAGTCCAGGCACTTTTGAGTACAGAGAACTACTGTTTGAGCAACATTGACCAAAGTGTCCACTTTTATCGCTGCACATGCCATTTCAATTTCCTCACACAGCACCATGTGTCTCAAACTTATCATGAATGTGTGCAATTGTTAGGCATGTTGGAGGTTCTGTTGCATACATTGTCGTTGTACTTCCACAACGTTCCTGAATTTCAAATACTACTTCAAAACGGTCTTGTGCTCCTCGAACCACAACTGTGCTTCTGCCATTTTCTTTAACTGCCCTGCCTGTTGCATGGTGATGCTAGCATTCATTTGATTAACGCCATCTTTGGATGGAACGTCATGCTACACATTGCTACCATAATTCAATTCAACTTCAAAAACTAATACGTAGATAACATCTTTTAAAATGTGTATATATATATTTTTGGCACCCCTAGTATAATATGATGTACCTAAGTTCTTGGAAGAAAAATAAAATAAAACAAGGGGATAGACAAGGATGGTGACTACTAATTTAGACACCTAGGAAGGCCTCTTTGAGCGTTTGAACAGAACACTAAGAACATTAAAGGAAGTGCAAGAGAAATCCAAGTGTAGGTGTAAAAGAACGGAATTCCAGAAAGGGCAGTTCAAATAACCTGATATAAGAATATACTGGTTATGTTCAGAGAACAGCAAGGAAGCAATATGCCTAGAGGTCAGTGTGCAAGAGTGAGAGTATTAGGAGATGGGGAGAGACACTGGAGTCAGAACGAAGTCTATGTGGGGCTTTAAAGGCCTTTGTAAGAACTTTGTATCTTGTTCTACATGTGACTGAAAGCCTTGAGAGGGTCATGAGCATGGAGTGAGATCATTTGAATTAATTTTTGTAAGTATGCCTTTGATGAAAAAATTGAGAAAAGACTAGAAGAGGCAAGTTGAAACAGGGAGTCCAGGTAAAGTGATCCAGGCAAGAGATTAGGAAGGTAGAGGCAGAGGGAATGAAAAGGCTGAATTCAGGATATATTAATATAAAGCTTACAGAACTTACTGAAGATTTGTGTGTACTACATAAATAAAGAAGTGAAGGATCAGTCCAAGGTTTCTACTCTGAACAACTAGATGAATTACTATGCCATGAGGAAGCCAAGGAACTGAGAGAGTAGACCATGCTGGAAGAAGCAGCCACATAAATATTGCAATAGACAAGAACATTGACAGGTGTCATGGGGGAGAGGACCGTAGATGACTTCAACTAGGAGGAGTAGCTGGGGAGATTATGTGATATCCCTCTTCTGCTCAGAAACCTTGTGTGTGTCCCCATTGTTATTGCTTCTTAAGGGCAGGAACCATGTCTTGTTTTCCTTGCATCTAAGTCAAGAATGCTCCATGCAACCTGGGAGCTCAGTAAGTATTTGTTAATCAATGAATGAATTGGATGAATGAACTACACAATAAAATATACGGATCTTCAAGATTTCTTACTTATCTCTCACAACTCTATCACCTACTATCCAGCCCCACCATACTACTCCACATTTCTGAATCTAGCCTGCATTTTTCTACACTCATGCTTGGCTTGCTCATGAGTATCTCTCAACCCAGATGATTTTCTCCTATTCTATCACCCATGTGCCTCTTGAAAACCTCCTCATGTTTCAAAACTCACCTTTCACCCCATGTCCTCCAGTAGTGACACCACACTTCATTCCCACTCATGTGGCAAAGTAGTCCTAATTTCTGCTCTATGACTCATTAACATCTAAAATAGAACTCAGAGCCTTCCTTGGATTGGAGTTTACATTTGCTTACTCCTCTCGATTATCAAGTCCAGGGCAATAGAAGCTTTTTGTTATTAGTATTTTTGCCTGCCTAGTTAGCCATTTTTCAAAATTTTTTGTAGTTGCACCACGCATTATAATTGGATTCAATTAAAATGAACTTAAAACAGACAGGAAAATATCTCTTGCAGCTAAACACAATTAATGTAATATCTGTACTTTCAAATTATTTTGCTTAGGGAACAAATCTGAAATCATGTGTTATTTTTTACTGAGCATTCTGTATTTGAAGCTTTGCTTACTTTTGGATAATGAGGAGGTCTCTGAAGCTACATGCCTGTCCCACAACCACATCCTACAGCCTCATCCTCCATCCACCCCAAGTG
>NW_017732125.1:20331-21314 GCF_001890085.2 Hipposideros armiger | reverse complement strand
CCTAGATGCACAAGAACAATGAACAGGACTTGCTTAAGGCAAAGATAAACCTTTTACCAAAGATACTATATGTCTGGTGCGACTACCCACCATGAACTGCCAAGTTAGGACTTTATGATTAGATCACCCTGTGAAGTTACCTTCAGTCACAGAATTTGTTAGATTTATTACATAGCCCCTTTTTTCATTCACACTGATCTTATATACAAATATGCATGCATCCTGGATGTATTACTAAAATAGTTCTGACCAAATTATGCTTCAAATACAAGGAGCATTTCTCAATGTTAAATGCAATAGACACTGCTAATCTGATTCTGCTCTCACCCTGTAATTTCACACTAAAGCTACCTAATTCCCTGAGTCTCAGTTTATTCCATTAATAAAATGGCTCAATCTAACTAGAAAATCAATCCAGGGTTGCGGAAGAACAGAGCAAAGAATCAGAACTTGGGCTTTTCAATACCAAAGTCTCCTGCCTCATCCAAAAATACATCTGTGTATGAAAATGGGGCTGTGTAATAAATCTAACTGAAAGCAATCTCACAAGGTAATCTGATCATAAATTCCTAACTAGGCAGGTAATGATGGGTAGTCACATCATAGGCCTATAAATGGCTTTTGTTCACTTTAAGCAAGCTCTGTCCATTATTTTCATCTAGGTTAACACATCTTTGAAATGCTCTTTTTTCAGACCCCTGGGAGCTGAGCATAACCACCCTCAAGATAGCACATAATCTTGTTAAGTACTCTGTAATACAATCATAGAGATTTACCCGCCTTGCTTTCTCCCATGTTCATGTAATTTTCCTCATGTTCTCTCCTTAATTCCAAATGTATAAAAGAAACTGCAAACTGTCATTCTGGGAAGCATTTCCTCAGTCTGCTGAGATCTTGCTTCCAGGCATGTCCCCTGTTTGGGTCAAATAAACTCTCATAAACTCTTATAAAACTTTTCTACAGATTTGTTTGTTCTTATGTCA
>NW_017732125.1:14897-16503 GCF_001890085.2 Hipposideros armiger | reverse complement strand
TTCTCTTATCCCAGATTTGTATACAAACTCTTAGAAAACCTCAGAACAAGGCAAAGCATTTCCCAGCAACATTTTCTGGAGTGCTTGCTCCTCCGTGAGGTTTAAAAGAGACCTTCTAGAACTTACAAATTTAGTCTTAAAGAATATTCTTACTAGGTAGCTATCAAGTCAGGAGCTTCTTTTGCTTTCATAGAAAGTACATTTGATAAATGCTGATACTTCATTTATAAATTCCTAAAGGGTTAGTCAAAAATCTTTGAAAAACTGCAAGGATATAATTATAGTAAGTCACACATTTTGTAGATAAAAACAGAAGTGATATTCTCAGTTTTAATTCTGGACAGAGTAGATGAGGAGGTAACTTTTAAACAGCTGTACAGTGAGCAGGAACAAAAGATGTGAAAAGGAGTGAAACCTTTTTCTGTTTTCCAAGTGAGCCAAAAAAGAAGCATATTTTAGACCAAACTAATATTTCTCTTCACAGAGTAAGTTGAATAGACTGCTGGGAAACATCAAAGCATGAAGTCACATAAATCAGAAAGTGTTTAACATATTTTCAATTTCTTTAGCGTAACTCCCTAAACCCCGCTAGGAATACGAGTTGAGTACTCTAATGTAAAACTAAAGCATTGCAAAAACTTACCCAGAGTTTCTTCTTTAGCTGAACACTGGGAGATAGATCCAAAGCACTGAGCCACAGGGAAAAGCACTCATCCAAAAAGACTAACTCAAAAAGGTATTAGCATTATGGATGTGTCTAGTGGCCATTTAATAAAGAGAGCCTTTGAGGGATGAAAAATAATTTATCTAATTATAAAGGTTTGCCAAAAATGCAATATATTATAAATTAAGTCCCCCTNGTGGTTCAAAGAAGATTTCTAGAGGAGGTGAGAGTTTAGCTATGACCTGAGGATGTATATCTCCAGTTACTGGTGTAGAAAGTGGCAGATAGCAAACATCCGATCAAAAATCCAAACAGAGAGAAGGAGGAAGAAAGGAAGATACAGAGATAAGACTGGACTGGTGAGTTCTTTTTATTTCCACCAAAGATGTGGGTGTGTATATATTGACCCCTTTACCACATTTCTTAAACTGCTTTCACCCTTTAAGACCTGAAAAAATGCTCCTACTCTGTGTCTACTCCAGAATTTCCAAGATTCCTTCACATCATAGTACATGTAGCAGATGATGTTTGTACAGTAAGCAGGAGAGGCTGCCTATAGCTAGAGCTGACCTATCACCCAGGCCCCAGCTAGCCACCCCAAAGGCTATAGGGATTCGTGTCTCAGCAGAACTCTAATCCACTTGTGGCACATTAGTGTCATGAGGCAAACCAGTTGGGAAATATGTCCTAAAGTAACTCCTCCCCTCTTTTTTGCATCCCATTCCTACTGTGCTCCTCCAGGAAACTTGCAGGTGAACCACCTATTCTGTATGACCTTCCATCATGCAGCTTCCCTTCAATCTTTAAACATAATTAAATCTCTCCTCCTTTAAAAGAAACCCTCCTTGAACCCTACTTTTTCCTTGAAGTGCACCCCAGTTATGTTATTCTTTTTAGTACTAACCTTGCAAAAAGTTTACTTCACTAACTGATTGCACTTCT
>NW_017732125.1:9162-10176 GCF_001890085.2 Hipposideros armiger | reverse complement strand
TGAGCTCTTGACCCAAAGGGGTCCATTTCAGAAGTCTCCCAGAGCCAGTCTCGAGCCTGAGCCTATGAAAGTGAGTAATTCCTCCAGGGTACCTCAGCGATGAGGGGCATTTCAGCAGTTACATTCCCAAGACTGAGTCTCATGCTCCTACCCAGTATATTAATCCACTCAGAGCTAAATTATCTCGTCCATAACCTCAATCCCTGATGCAACTAAAAAATACACACCTATCAAGATAAGTCTGCCAGCAAATCAAGTAGATGGTAGGAGGCAGTGTGCTTGCTTAGAGTCTCACAAATCTGTTTGAGAATCCTTCTCTACCCTGTGAGACTTGGGGCAAACTGCTTATGCTACCTCAGTCTCAGCTTTTGCATATGAAAAATGGGAACAAGTAGAGCTACCTTGCAGCATTTCCTATGCGAATTCAAGATAAAATATTTGAAGCTCACGAAACAGTTAATGAAGAGTGGATTTTAAATAGATGATTATTACATTTATTATTGCTATTATTATTGATAAAAAATAACATGTATTATTCCCTTACCCATGAGGAACTCTTGGATGGGTATGATAGTGAAGCTGGGGAATAGGAGAAGGAAAATAAGAGGGAAAGTGATCACAGTAAAATATGGGAGAGAAATTAGAGTTGACAAGATAGACCTCATGAACTTGTCTTTATGTATTTTTATATCAGTCCGGAGACCTTTTGAGAATCTGATTAAACCTAAGTCCCCCATCTCTAGAAAAACAAATCTACACATAAACACATAAAATTTTATAGCTATGAACTATGAAAGTCTAAACCAGTGTTTTCCAAACTGAGCATCACAACCCACTGTGGGTAATACCTGTTTAATCAGTTTGACCAGTTTATTTTATAAAACAGTATTATTTCATGAAACCCGTGTTTTGTGTGTGTGTGTGTGTGTGTGTGTGTGTGTGTGTGTGTGTATGTGCGCACACACGTATAAATTCACAGGTATACTGGACCACAGGATTAAATGCCTTTCTTTC
>NW_017732125.1:5721-9104 GCF_001890085.2 Hipposideros armiger | reverse complement strand
TAGGTAGCACCAAAGAAATGGAAACAACATTATCCATGAGAGATCCTTTACTCCTGAGAGCTATAATTCTTTGTTATTATATACCAACTGTATTAAAACCATTAAACGTGGCTTCAGCACTAAGGATGCTGAAGTAATTGTTGTTCCAGTGGTAAAATAGTTACAACTATTAGGTACTCAATAGGTGTCACAACACAAAGTAGGTACTCAATAAGTGTCAACTGCATTTTTGTAAAAAATGACTACTTATGCTACTCATTTTGCTTTATGCTAGAGATTATGCTGAACAAAATCTACACATATTATTTTACATCAAGAAATTCATTTTTTAACAAGGAAGACAAAATTTTACCTTTGAGGGTTCCAAGTTAGATACTTGACGAAGAGGGTCAAAATATTACCTTTTCAATTTATTCCTTTTCTGCTTGCCTCAGTCCTGGAAATATAATAAACAGAAAACAAAAGAACCCAGTGACACAGAAGCAAAAAGCTGTTCTAAGTGTTCCTATTAACAGTAAAAACAGAAAACCTGAAAGAATATTTAGTCTCATTTCAACCATAACCAAATTTGAATGATCTAAGGGACAATTTGGCTACATACAAACATTTGATGCTCATTTGAAACATCAGATTTCTCTTGACATCTCCAATATGAGTGACACAGCTGTGCATACAGGATGCCAAATTCAGTTTCAAAAGTAAAAAAAAACCAGGCAACAATTTCAATGTTTGAGAAAAAGAGGCTAAACTAATTTTTTACTAAATCCATTTGCTCAGTTGTTTTGGCCTCATTGCTTTGCACCTTTTTAAAAAATATTTGATAACAAAAGGAAACAACAAAAAGGTAGCAAATCTCTCAAGTCATGTCGGAACAATAAATGTACATAACTAAAGATTGGCAAATTANGTTTCCCATATGGGGCAAAATTATAAATTATTTATATTTTCTTCTTTATATTTTTCTATGATTATCAAAGTAAGCATATACTATTTTAATAGGAAGAATATTTTAAATATGTCATGATTTCAGGCTATTACAGTAGAAAACAAGAAAGCAAGGTTTGCCCTGTAAGTTTTACAAGGTTCAATCTGCATGGTTAAAATTGAAAATGTTAGTTTTAATAAATGTATATAAAGAAAATCAACCTTAGTTTGTACACTTTTTACATAAACATAATAGTACCCTCAAGGAGAATCCACTTGGTACTTAATCTTTATAAGTTTTCCAAAACTACGTTTATATCACATTGAACAATTAACAAACAAACCTCTCTTTGGCTTTCTATTCACCATGGAACCTTTGGATCAATAGTGCTTCATATCCTCATTTTCATCAGTA
The DNA here is from genome assembly GCF_001890085.2 of Hipposideros armiger. Lineage (NCBI taxonomy): Eukaryota > Metazoa > Chordata > Mammalia > Chiroptera > Hipposideridae > Hipposideros > Hipposideros armiger. Next base: position 7,765 of record NW_017732125.1, on the reverse strand, counting down.
AAACATTTTTACATTTGTATGGTGTTACACATATTTTAGAAGGCATTTTTTACATACTTTAATCTATGTCTCTTCATATATTTTCAGATGATTTCAAGATACATTATCCTAAGAACCTACTGAGCAGCAAAACCCCAGTTCAGTCATACTGATACAGTGAAAAAATATGCATAATTACTTAATTTTTAGAACATTCTCGGACATTCAAGTTGTAAAGGATCTATTCCAACTAATACACAGTTTTAAAATGCAAGGAGGATAAAATGAAGTACATGTTGAAAGGCATAGAGATGCATTTTACTTTAACTTTTTATTTAATAAACAATTAAAGCCTTGAACAAATAAGCTGTTTGAAATACCTCACCTTTACTTTCTTCTTCCAACAGGAAAAAATTTTCCTTAACAGTTAGATCAAGATAAAATAAATGTACTGTCTTTTCCTACTGTATCAGAGTACTTTGGAACACATTTTAAAAGCTATACTATTCACTTTATTAGTATGCAGATACATCCACCACATGATAGAACCCCAACATTTGCTACATACCTATGAGATCAACATTGTTCTCATATAAATTCATGAAGAACAACTAAATATTAAAGAGAATTGACTAAGAATTTAGGAGAGCATATTAAAAGTTGATTACAGAGTCTAATATATTCAAACAAATCCAAATGAATGCTTTTTATAAGAATGTATAACTGATGATCATGGCCATCACAAGATTACCTGTTATATCAAGAAATGTTTTTTACAATAAATGAATAACCAACTGACAGTAAGGAAAAACAAGTAGGACATTTGTTATTTATTTAACAAGAAATTCAGATATAGACGAGCGAGGGTTGGTCTGGCAATTCAACAATATCATCAAAACCCAAACATTTCCCATTCTTCCTATCAACCATCATCAGCACATTAGCATGCTTACCTTGTGTTTACTGTCTAATGGTCTCACGATTCCAGGTATCATGACCACATTCACAGGCAGGGGTAAATTGGTAGCCAGGCTACTTTCTCCTTTTTAACAGGGAGGAAAACTTCTTTCTCAGGCACCACAGCAGAATTCCCTTCATGTGACAACGGGTAGAACTGTGTCACATAACTCCTAACTGAAAGAAAGTCTGGGAGACGGACTATGTGGCAAAGAACAGGACCGTCATGATTGGCTTAGACAACAGCACATTGTTTCACATTAAATTCAGGGTTCTATAAGTAGGGAAGAAATTGTTGCAGTGTCTGCCANATGTCTGGCAAAATAGAAACACCTCCATATACAAACTGCCTCCAATAATCAACAGAACTTCTTCACAATATCAAAGTATTAAAGTAATAAGTATTAAAATAACAAGAGTAAAACAATCAACATTTCCCATAACAGAATAAAATGACTAAAAATTATGGTGTAGCACTCCACCACGAGGCTAAGGAGCATAAAGTAACTAATAACAGAAAAATACCGCTAAGGAGAAGAGCAAAAACATGGAAAGAAGTGTTCTCTGAGGCATAACGTAAAGGGAAAACCTAAAGCTGAACATGGAGCAGACATTTAGAATAGCCCCCTGGAAAGACAGCCCCTGGCAAACACAAGGTAATACTACAGGAGGTTGAAGTCCACAGAGTCCTGAGAGTAAGGACAGGAACAACAAATCCCAAACCCAGCTCAACTCCTGACTAGACTAATTCAAAACCCCACACTAAGGTCCTAGCAAAAGGACAGGAGTTTCCATATCCAAGCATAAAATCTATTCACTTCAGTCTACTATCTTACACAAGATGTCTGTTTTTCAGTAGTAAACTGAGAAACATACAAAAAACACGAGAAAAAAAACAAAACAAAACAGCACACTGTCAAGAGACAAAGTAAGCAATATAACCAGACTAAGATATGACACAGATGTTGTAACTATCAGTTAAGATTATAACATAATTATAATATGTTAACGATTTTAATGAAAAAGGTGGACACATGACTATGCATTTGTCAAAATTCAAACAACTGCACAATAAAAAAGTGCATTTTACTGTATGTAAATTAAACAA
>NW_017732125.1:0-2902 GCF_001890085.2 Hipposideros armiger | reverse complement strand
AGGAAAGCACCAGGACATTTTTAAGTTTCATCTTCCCACCCTTCCTTGAATAGTCACAGGCACAAAGGAACCAACCATTCTTCCACAATCTGGGGATGCTCCTCCAGAAAGAAAGGAGAACGCAGGGCAACAGGGGCAGGCGGTAACTCTTCAAGGTGGAAGAGGTTGCCAGCATTGTGAAGTACTACAAGTGTGATGGAAGAGGACGAAGCCAAAGGAAAGAATTGTTTAACAATTCAACCTTTCAGAGGGAAATTTTTGTATAGTTGGTAGAGGTTGATGCCAGGATCTAAGGAGGAAAGAGAAAGTGAAGAAAGGGGAGAGCCGGCGTAGACCATTTTTTCTAACTCTTGGTGAAGACAAGAAAAAACTAAAGTGGTAGTTCATGTGGATATCTTTTAATAAAAGAAATATGAAATGGAGGCTTTGCTATCCTCCAGATCACAGACAGCTTAGCCAGGCATTTAATTATCTTCTCAGTATTTTAATTACAAAATCACCATCAAATGCACATTCTTAATAACAATCACCTGGAAAAATGATTCACAGATAGTTGAACACTACTGAAGCAGTCTTAAATACTAATAGGAAATAACATGAAATGCCCCTTTTTAGTTTCTTAAAGAAAAAAAAATGTGTATGTGAGGTATAAGTAAAGAAAAGCAAACATACAGCAATTCTTTAGAGAAAATTAATGGTTCAAAACTCAGATGACTGTATTAGGAGTGATGCTGACCTAAGAGGTGAACAAGAAAACTCCATTAGCGTGGTTTTTCTTTCCTCTAAGCTGTAGTGCTCTATCCTTTGGGAATGCTAAGGGAATTTTTACAACCGAAGGGCTTTCCGTTTATCGCAGTGATTCCCCATCACTGTAGAGTTTTGGGTTTTTTGTTTTGTTTTGTTTTGTTTTGTTTTCAAATAAAGGCCTTTCTGCTATCCATCATGGCATATCTCAAATATTCAGTGTTTCTTACTCAGGCTTACAGCCAAAGTCTCCAAGTCTACTGCAAGGTACCACGTGGTACACCACCTGATTTAGCTCGTCTTCAATTTAGTCAGTGGGTTCAAAGAGCTGGGGCTGCACAGCTTAGCTGTCAGGTACTTATGTTATAACTAGTGTGTCTAAGCCAAATTCCTCCTTGTTTTCCAGCTTTCTGAACTAACGCTTTCCCCTTGGTCTCCAACAGTGTGGAGAAACAATGATGCAGATATGACACAACCTTCCTTGGAAGATTCCCTTCAAGTCACTAATATCACTGGGGGGAAAAAAGACATTTTTTGTGATACCTGGTACAGCAAATGTGCAATAATTAATTGCTAAAATAATACTGCACTGTCAAAGACTCTGCAAAGACTGCTTCTTCTCCTATGAGCATGTTTCTCTGGATACCCAAAAGCCTATTGCTATCTATATGTCATTTTTATTCTTAGTCTTAGCTAGTATCAAAATTCTGATATACATCTGTAAATAAGATATCCAGGAATAATTAGTAATAGCTACCAAAACTGCCATGCTCCAAATTAGCAATATTAAGGTCTGAGATCATTTTAGATCTAGTAATAACTAAGAAATAAGAATTTACTTGGCTTGGTCTATATTGAAACTGGTTTACTGAAGGAAACCCTCTTGTATACTGATCCAATCTGTTTTAAAAACTTGTATTTTAATTTACTTTGTTTGGTTACTGGGTAAGAATGCCAGGGTAGGGTGTACCATCCTCAGCCACTCTGAAGAGGCAAAGTGATATCAGAAAAGTATGAGGTTTGGAGATAGATAGCCTAGGGCCTAGGCTTATATCTTAGATCTGCTATTTACTACCTAAAAGCTTTAAAAAGGTCATACTATACTTCAGTTTCTGCTACATTGTCTAGAAAAGGGCAATTATAATGACATTTCACAAGGTAGTTGTGAAGATTAAAATAGGTAATTTATGTAAAAGGCCAGTAGTGTCTATTGTTATGTTTTCTGATTATCCAGCACTTTTTGAACAACCCCCCAAAGTTTGGGAAACTTCCAGCCTTGTGGCCCCTTCCAAAAGTGGAAGCCCCAAACCCTAACCCTCCTTACAGTTAGGGTGCAGACACATGACCCAGGCTTCCTCCCCTGTCTTACATCCCTCCTAGTGGGCATGCCCAGTGTTGGCAGTATGAGCCGGAGCCTGTACCCTGCAGCAGTGACAACAGAATCTCCCTGGAAAATCCAGCAATGTGATTTCAGGTAATAACACATCATAAACCAATATTGTTTAATCAATCCTTTTTGTAAAACTAGTTGCACTGGATCCTAACAACTAAGAAACCCTGATTGAAGCAGCACCTATTCTAGAATATGGCAAGTACATACCCAACAAATAATAGTTGCCCATCACCCCTCTATGCAGAGTCCATTATGTAAAAAGAACAACCTAAAAACAATGAACTTGTGTTGAGTACTTATGACGAGCCAGGAAAACGAGAAAACTAAAACCAAGTGATTACATTAATTTCCAAAGGTCAAAAGGCTAGCAAATAGTAGAACCCAGACTGGATTATCATCATCATCATCATAAATAAAAAACATGTTTTATAGATTAAAAAAACTGATGCCAGACAGGGGAATAACTTCCCAAGGTCACAGAGCTCATAAGCAAACCAGCCAGGGTTTCATATGACACTACTATGTTTTCCTCCATTTTCAATCGTATAACAATAGTTCTTATCTTTTAAATATTATCTACAAATTACAAGTATACAATTTAGATCATGGCTTCTAGAAGAATTCTCTCTTTGGCCTTTTTCAATAAGAATAATAAAAAAAATCCCACACTACTTACTGTGAATGGAATTCTATCTTTTAATCTTCAAGTTATTCTTCACAATGAGTTCATGCTTGTGGCATATTCTATGACTGAAGGGTAAGGAA
>NW_017738637.1:0-976 GCF_001890085.2 Hipposideros armiger | reverse complement strand
AGAGAGAGAGAGAGAGAGAGAGAGAGAGAGAGAGAGAGAGAGAGATTTTTCTCTTACACAGTGGTGCTCCACTTTCATATAATTGAAAGTCAGGATTATTCCAATCAGCTTGGGCTCATTTCTGGTAATTCATATCCTTAAACATTCAAATGTCATGTTTCTAGCGGGAGCCGGAGAATGACAATCACATGTACAATCAGAATGCTTTCCAGGTCCATTGTGTAGAACTGGAGAGGAGGGAGCTTTGCAAGGGAGCTCTTAAATTCCAGAGCAAGACTATAATTAGCTGTAATAGGACCCAGAGTAACTTCACGGCCATAATTCTCAGCAGGAAAACAATTATATTGCAGCCATATAACTAGACAGACATGCTGTAAATACAAAACATTCTCTGGAAATATATGCTGTGTATTTCTAAATACATGGGAAATTAAGTCAGACACTTCTTTGCTAATTGTAATTCAGTGCAGTATTTATTCCCTATATTTTCCTCAACATTTTATTTTACTTTCCTGCCCAGCTTTAGAGTTTCCATTTTAACATATATGTTAAAGAAAGGCATATCTCGCTTAGGAACTATAATAAAGGAAACAATGATGAATTTAACATACGGTATGTTCCAGAGAGGCAATCTGGGCCAAAGAGAGCCCTGGTCTGGAATCTGGGAAACTGCATTCTTTTTTTTTTTTGAATTGAGATGTAACTGACATATGACATTATATTAGTTTTAGGTGTGTAACAGCAGCTTGATATATGTATGCATAGTGAAATGATCACCACAAGGCTAGTTCACATCCATCATCTCATATAGTTAGAAATTTTATATTTTTGTGATGAGAACTTTTTTTTAATTAAAAATTTGGAGGGTGACAGCGGTCAACAAAACTACAAAGGTTTCAAGTGTACAATTCTATCATACATCCTCTATGTATTGCATTATGTGCTCACCACCCAGAGTCAGTTCTCCTTCCATCAC
>NW_017738636.1:0-977 GCF_001890085.2 Hipposideros armiger | reverse complement strand
TCCTTTAAAAAGCCTGAATGTTGGCTGTAAGCAGATATTAAAGTAACCATCATATGGTTTCATAATTTTCTAAGTAACTATTTGAATTCATTGCCTAGGACTACATTAAAAGTTTTTTTGAATAAAACGTTAGCTTAGAGATCACCTAGAATCAGCAGAAAATATGCACTGATTTTAGTAATTGAAGATTTGAGTTATTTTTTTTTTTAAATCACAGTTCTTAAATCCTTTAAATTTTTTGACTTAAGAAATTGTTTCTTTCCTAGAACAGCTGATAGAATTCCTGAGAATCTGAAGGATAGTAAGGACTAGAAAATAATATTTTTAAAAACTGCATTTCATTTCATTTGTGGGAGAACTAATTCCAGACCAATGGGAGGTGGCATTGAGACAGAGAAGTTGGGTATTAACATCAATATTATTGCTTCCTGGCTATTTTCTAGAGTTTATTACTGAGGAGGTTTTTGAAAGGGGGACTGAGTTTCCTTTCCAGTCACCACTTGTGGAAAAATGGACAGAATTATTATTGGAACCAGCACACCTTTTAAACAATGAGACCCTCAAAAATTCTTGGAACTTAAAAAATATAAGCTCATTCTGTTGTACCTGCTGGAAACCTGGGAAAATCTATTGGTGAGAGTAAGACAGGATTTAATTGCTTGTCTGTGTCCTTCATAAAAATCCTGACTTTCCATCAAGTTCTACCTGGAAAAATCAGAACTCATTCTAGAAGTTTGGAAATTTCCCAGTGTAAGTGTTTTTTATCTTACAAGAAGAGGCCCAACATCCTTTAGAATGTAGATGAAGAAGCACTCAAAGGAACAAAGTAAAGAAAATAATTAATCAGTTGTTAATTTTATATGACAAATGAAAGCAGAAATAACAGGAAAATAAAAGGCTGCTTAAAAAAAAAAAAGGCTGCTTTTTTCATTGAACACCCATCTTAGCAGATTGGTAGTTGAAGTGTGGATTTTTCT
>NW_017738635.1:0-1035 GCF_001890085.2 Hipposideros armiger | reverse complement strand
TCTTCATCCACTTATTCATTCAACAGATTTTTATTGAGCACCTACTCTACACCAGGCGTAGTACTAGGAACTGGGGATAAAGAAATAAGCAAAACATATTCTGATCATCACAGAACTTTTTATCTAGTGGGAGAAAGATAAAGCAGTCATATTACTACATATGTAATAATACCAAACCCTCTAAGTGCCTTTTAGGAGAAGTACAGAAAGCTGTAAGACTGATTAGGGGATCCGACTTCGTCTGGGAGGTGAGGAAGGCCTCTTTGAGAAAGTAACACTTAAGCAAAGATTGGAAGGAAAAGTAGGAGTTGGCCAAATGATCTTTTATAACAAGAGCCTTCAGGCAAAGGGACTGAGGGGTATGAAGGCACTGAGAGAGGAAGGAGTTTGAGGCCTTGGAGGAGTTGAGGAAAGCTGGTTTGCTGGAGACAGAGGAGGCAGGCAGGGTGGTAGGAGAGAAGCTAGAGATGTGGGCAGGGCCGGGGATTGCAGGGCACTGCTGGTCTCAGTCTCCCTTAGAGACCCACAAGCACAGCCACTTACCTTGGGTGACACAGACTCTCAGGACCAGGCTTCCACATAACGCTTCCCAGGACCCCTTGGTCCTTCTCCTGGGAGAATGCTGGGAACTCCTTGTCTGAGTTCAACTTCTCTCCCCCTGCCTCTTTTGGGTCCTTTCTTAAAAAAGGGATAATTTAAACATCATTCCTGCTTACTTTGTACCTAAGAGTGAAAGAGATTTTTATTATCAACAGAATCATTTTGGGCTGATCTTCAGAAACCTTTACTCCAAAGATGTACTCATACACAGCTGTACCTTGAACAGATTTTCTTGTGTCATCTGGTCCCCATAGCAACCATATAAGGTAGACGTTTATTAATTTCCTCATAATATAAAAGAGGGTACTGAAGTTCTGAAAAAAGAGATCATTCCCCAAGGTCAACTAGTAAGTGGTGAAGCAGTGACTGGACACGGAGCCTTCTACCTACAAACCAGTGGGCTCTGTGCTCTGTCCCTCCGTTTGCTCTGATTGT
>NW_017738633.1:0-1003 GCF_001890085.2 Hipposideros armiger | reverse complement strand
TGAAAGCTGTGTGACAGCATGAGACAATTTCCTTCCTCTTTCCTCAGTTCATCTCCTAAACCCCAGGGGACTGAGTTCCAGGGCCGGGTCGACATTGAAGACCAAATGCTGCACAGTGTGCATCCTGGGAGCCTGTGGCTCCTTTCACCACTGATAGTTTTGCTGCTGCTGGGTGAGTAGGCCTCATTCTGGGACAGGGCGGTGTCAGCCACTGCGGCCCCACGCAGGGACCAGGAGCAGGCCTGGTCGCTGGAAGCTGGGGACAGATGGAAAGGGGAAGGAGAACGCTGGGTTCTTACCCTCCCCCGGGTCCCCAAGGTCAGTGTGCAGAGGTCCTTTCACAGTCCCTGCCCAGAACATTATGTTTACTTTGTAACTTTGCAGAGACAGGCTTGAGAGAAGGACCTAAGAAAGGGGACCTCTTAGGGGAGATCAACAGGAAACGGGCTTTTGGGATGGGTCCTGGAGAAAGAAGGAAGTCGAGCTCACCTCCGCAACCCCCTGCGCACCCACAGTTAGGCTGCTGTCCCCCCTTCTGCCCACGCTGACGCACTCTCTTCTCTTACAGCTGCTACAGGCAGAGGAGCTGGTGAGTGTGCCCTATGCCCCCTGGCATCACTGCCTCACAATGTGACGCTGTATTTACTGTGTAGGGAGACCCCTGTTCCACCAAGAACTGGGCTTGCAGCCAGCATGGGCGGTTCCCCCACGTTAGTGGTGTTTGGGGTTTGATTCTTGATGAGCTTCCTGCTAGATCCACTGACGACCCAGAGACCAGAGACGCAAAGGGAATGAGGCTGCTGGAAGCCCGCTGCTCTTTAGCTGGGTCTACAGCAGACCCCTGCGAGCTCCTTGGGAATCCCTGTTCCCTCCAAGGTTATCATTCCCATGTCTTCCTACCGCCTGCCCTACAGCAGCTCTCCCGAAGGCGGTGCTGAGCCTCGAGCCCCCGTGGATCAACCTGCTCCGGGGTGACAGCGTAACCCTGAGCTGCCAGGGGCCC
>NW_017738632.1:0-1016 GCF_001890085.2 Hipposideros armiger | reverse complement strand
TGGCTGCCTTGATGTCCTGAATCTATTCAAAACGTTTATCTTTCATGGTCATTTTGACTTTGGGGAAGAGCGAGAAGTCACACGGTGCCTGATCCAGTGAATGAGGTAGACGAGGACACACCGTAATGTTTTTATTTGACAGAAATTGCCGTATACCAGAAGCGACGTGTGACATGGAGCGTTGTCATGATGGAGGATGAAATAAAGACACTCACTAAAGAGTACTTCTGGAACTGCTTTAGAAAGTGGCAAGAATGATGGGATAAATGTATTTGAAGCAAGGGGGAGTATTTTGAGGGGGATTAATGGCAATGTGTCTTTTACTGTAATAAACTATTTTTATTTAAACATTCACCATAGTTTTTTATCACACCTCATATTTATATATTTTTGATTCAGATATACTCATTTATAATAATAACAATACCTTGAACTTATTTAACATTTTAGTTTCAAGTGTACATTATCACATATTTTTCTTGTAGGATATAACTAATATCTATTTTGATTAAAAATCAGCTAATACCTGTTCAGAAAGGTGAAATGAATTGTCTAATAAACCAAAAAGTGAATCAAACCCTAAGAGCTCTAATTCAAAACGCTGCATCCCCTCCATGTCAGAGCAGGTGCCTCCATCATGACAAGAGAGGAAAAAACGGACCCACGTTTTACAAGTACCGATGTCAAGTATTGCGCTAGGGGCTTCATGACTGATGTTATTTCATTTACTCTTCAAGAGGTGGGTGCATATTATCTGCATTTCACAAAGAAAAAGAACTGAATTCAGAGAAGTTAAGAAATGTGCAAAATCATGTAGTTAAGAGTCAAACCCAGGATTCCAACAAAACCAGGGTTCGCGTCCAGGTCTGGTTGACTCTGCCATGGAAACTTTCTGGTATCCTTGGTGTAATATATGTGTTTTGACATTTCCTTTAAAAAGAAAAATTAGGTGAACTCCTCAGCAACACTTAAGTATTCCAGTAGTCAATAAATATGTCTAATAATAAATATGTTGT
>NW_017738631.1:0-1036 GCF_001890085.2 Hipposideros armiger | reverse complement strand
AACAAAACGACAGCAACTTGTCTGTTCCCCTTCCCCCAATTCCCCAGCGCTGTTCCCATCCCCCAATTCCCCAATAAAAATCTTTAAAAAAAATAAAAAAAAATTGGAGAGAGCATTAAAAAAAAAAGATGAGTTCTACCCATGAGCATGATTCGGCGCTTATTACTATAATATTTCAAACCCTTTACGACCCACCACAAGGAATGTCCTGCTAGAGATGGAAGGTGTCCACACTGTTAAAGCTTAAGGGCTTTTTAACCTGATCTTCTAATTCTACAGATACGTAAAGTCAGACCCACAGATTGACTCAGAAGAGTTGACAGCTCTGTGTTAACACAGCATCAGTGTCCTTTCAGCATTGCTTGTATTAAAGGATAGCTTTGTCCCAAGGTCAAACTAGCTTCATATTCATTTTACAATTTAGTGGGTTTGTGTGTGTGTGTGTAAAGGTGAGGGAGTGTAGTTCTGAAAGTTTTACTGACTTCTTACCCCTAGTATGTGTGAACCCCAAAGAACTACTGGTGTTTTGGATGACAGTCTCCTCAACTATACCCATTTATCCACACAATTAATGTTCTCAAGTACTGTACTTGTATACTAGCCACTCAATTAGCTGATCTCATCTTTCCACAAAGTGTTCCTAATATATTCCAAAGCCCATACTAGACAGCTTTCCTCACTGTCGGAATCCCTACCATATGTACAGGCCTCCTTTGCTCACACGTGTATTGTCTGTGCTTCAGGTGTTCATTTTTCTGGTAATCTAGTATGGTATAAAGTATTGGATTAGTGTTTCTAGTCAGAATATTTATTCTCTTGTATATATATATATATTTGCTGGTGAAATATTCTATTAATTGGCCAATACTTATTAGATTTTGTCAGAGAGATACATATGTATAGCTCCTCTGGGGGACACTTCTTAATTGACAAGGCAGGACAAATCATCATGAAATAGGAATACCATAACTGAGCCTTAGTATCATCCCCTCACTTTATAACTTGCTCTAAATTCTTTCTCTTGGGCCGGCCGAGT
>NW_017732124.1:850937-851739 GCF_001890085.2 Hipposideros armiger | reverse complement strand
GTAGTATATGGCTATTCCTTTATGATTTTTACAACTTTTCTGAAGTTTTGAAATTTTTCAACTTAAAATAAAAAAGTACTACAGTGCTACAGCAATGCAAGATAATTACGTTCAAGATAATTGCAATAGCTAGTCCAATGAAACAGGATAATAAATTATCTCTTTTACGTCTGGGGCCCCAAAGATGAGACATATGGGTACAAAGTTCCCAATGAGCCTGAAGAGTAGCACTAGTCATACACCTGCACAGGACCAGGTAAGAGGTGCCAAGATCTCATCCAGCTCATCAGCTTTTCCTCCACTCATACAGAGAAGAGGAAGATTGTTCTGAGGCACTGAGTGGTTAAGTAAGTTGCTCAAAGTCACACTGTAAGGAGAACCATAGAATCAAAACCACACGTTGCCGGGCAACTTCCTACCTCACCTCTCGTCTGTACTGTCTCTAATAATATTGTGTTCAACTCAGTTTGAATGTTTCATATTACAGTTTTATTTATTTATTTTTTATCTACTTTTTCAAGTTTAGTTTGAAATGAAAATTTCCAAAGGACCTCAAATTATTGTTGCATGAACATTAGTGAATTAGTCAAATTGAAACTTTGTTGATCGGATGACTTCCAGAGCCCCAATTATTGTGGTTTGTTCTCTCGTAATGATTACAAGTGATTATAAATTATTTCTCTGCTCATTGATTTTGAAGACCTTCAGAGCAATCTGATATGCTATGCTGCAACTTGGATCTTTAAAAATAGTAGATATTTTAATATGTACATCTTAAAGGAAACAATAACCATCCAATTCA
>NW_017732124.1:848425-849697 GCF_001890085.2 Hipposideros armiger | reverse complement strand
TTCTTTTTACTGTGAATATTCAACCTTCAAAGCAGAATCTGACAGGTTGCGCTGTGTTAATTTAGCCTCTGGGAAACTGTCTTCAGTTGAATAATAGCAAAATATCTAGGAGCTCACTTCTGCTCTCCAAGCTCATTCATCTCAACCAAGTGGCAGTGGAGAACTCAAATGAGCCGTACAGGAGTGCATCTCACAAACAACTGCAACTTGGAGTTTTGAATAATGTGACTTTTAAGCTTTTCTTTTCTTTTTAGTTTTAGTTTTATTATGTTCATCATGAAACCTAATGGAAGGTATTTTGCATTTTGAGAGGAGGAAGAATTATAATGTGAAAAATTTCCAGGATCTAAATGACTTAAAGGGTAATACAAGGAAGTTTCTTCTCAGAAGTAATATTATTTTAAACATTCCATAGAACAGGATCCATTGTACATCATCCCAATCAGAAGTCTTAAACCAGTATATATAATGCAGAGTTTTGTCATTAATTCTTTATATGTCATATATTCCTTTTGATACTCTCCTGTGACATATTTAGGCTATAACATGAATTAGCCCTTGATTGTATTTAATTGATCATTTATTGTATAATGTTTGCTTTACTTTCTAATAATTGTTTCACATATGCAAGTTTTGCTTCTCCTCAGTTGTGAGACTTGCTGGGGCCTCAACAGATAAGGAGGAAAAAATGGTATAGACAGAATCCAGGCTAACGGGATTCATCTGTGGAGAGCTGGTCTCCACATGGGGAAGGCTGGTGTTTAATGTAATAGTGCCTGGGGAATTCTGGAGACCCTGGTAACCCTGGGCAGGGCTGCAGTCCCAGAGGTCTAACCTGTTGAACAGGACATTAAGCGGGAGGTCACGAGACAGGAGTAAGCATGCAGTAAGGAGGATGCCATCACCTTAATTTCAGAGACTTCTACCTTTAAGGGAGGCCCCAGCCAGCAGTGTAAGGGTGGAGGGAGTATGTCTAGCCCCTGAGGTTGGAGGGTTGATGAGAGCTTAATGAGTTCATAGGCCAGCTAAAAGGGCTCCACTTCAGGGCAGGACTCCTACCCTGGTAGAAGGAATGGTAGGTTTTTTCAGATCGGCAAAAGGCCAGTCTTCAGGACAAATGAAGAGTACGACCAAGCCTTATTCTAAGCCTAGTGGACACTGGATTATGGATTCTGGGTTTGGGGCAGAAAAGTAAATTTATTTTCCTCTGCTCATAGTCCTGGGGTACATTGTCAGTTATGATTCGTTCAGGTGTTTTGCAAGGCTAAATTT